>NC_143514.1:37359884-37514561 GCF_031878675.1 Megascapheus bottae | reverse complement strand
CAAGTGGTAGAGCTCTAGCCATGAGAAAGCCTAAGGACAGTGCTCAGGCCCTGAGTTCAAGCCCAGGACCAGCAAAAAAAAAATTCTGAAGTACTAAATATTTCAAAAGTTAAGAAAGAGGCATGAATGTTTCCACCAAGCAAATGATAAATGTTTGAGGAAGAATTTAATATTTTAATATTAGCCAATGGGCATATGTATGGAAATGCCACATGGCACACCATAAATATGTAGTTACTTTGTTCTTATTCATCATTCCAAATAAATTTAAATTTAAAAACTAACCCAATACTTAGAATATTCGCCTACTTGTAGCATACAAAATACCAAATTAACTAGAAAGCAGTGAAGTGAAAAATGAGATTTTAACTTCTTGTGTTCAATAAAGATTGCATTCTTCCTTCCCTAAAAATAAGTAAATTAACCTTGACTTTTATAAAGAATTCAGTCAATTTTATCAAAATGGTCATCTGTCTATCATTTAGCTAGAAAGAAAGAAATATCTATTCTTCCAGACTCTCATAATTGTTTGTTTCCTAATTACATTCAGAGATGCAAAAGTAAATAAACTACTTTCCATTCCAATGGATTTTATCTATTATTACACACATCTTAATTCAGTAGTAAAATTAAAATCCTATGTGTATTCGAGATGAATATATTTCATGATATTGTGATCTCTGAATAAATAGTCTATGCCTATTTGTAAAGCTGATACATGGCCAAAATATAGTAGATTGTTTTACAAGATAAAGAAAGATAACGAGTGATAGGTTTAATTAGGCAATGATTTCATTTCAAATTTGATTGTTGATTTGTCATAGCAGCATAGAGACTCTGACACTACAATTTAAGGACTTAAATGAAAATAAATTAATTTGAAAGCTCTTGTTAATTGTCTAGCAATTAAGTGATTTTTCTCTCATCCTCTAAAACTTACTACTATGCATGGATGGATTTGAACAGCGCCATAGTGGGCAAAATCACTATGGTTAGCTATAATGAAAGGGAATCAGAATTGAAGCTATTAATATGTGTTTTTATTGATTTCTCAGTTATGCCACCCCCATCTCCATCACAAAACACAGAAGATAAATCACATCTTCTATTTGAAGGGAAGGACAGGAAATTTTCCCTTTCTAACAAAGCTGAGAGAACAGTTATGAGTAACTAGTTAAATGGTTTTATAAATATTTGAGCATATTAAAGAAGAATAGAGACTCATAGTGTATAGTTTTTAAATTCTTGGGGCAAATTATTTTGATAAACTTTCTACAGATTAGTTAGATAATATTATTCAGTTGTTCTCATTATACAACTACATGTGCCCTCTGATGTTTGGCAAAAAATAACAGACAGCTTATTGTAGAGCTAATTATTTTGCCTATTCAATGCCTCACTTTTAATAGTTAATGCATTGTTAGTGTGAAAATCACTAATACTTCCTTCATTTTAAGACAGCTTTCCCATTCTCTGGAATCTACTTTGGCCCATGATTATATGTAAAAATAAACTGACGGAGAAGTAGTGCTGTGGATCAAGTGGTAAAGCACTGGCTTGAGCTGAAGAGCACAGGGACAGTGCACAGCACCAGAGTTCAAGCCCCATGACCAACCAAAAATTTTAAAAAAGAAAAGAAAGAAGGAAGGAAGGAAGAAGGAAAGAAGAAAAGTCTTGTTAAAATACAGCTCCTCTGATGTACTATGCCTAAGCCATTTATGTTTCTTTGTCCAGGAATGTGGCCTAGTGGTAGAGTTCTTGCCTAGCATGCACAAAGCTCTATATTGGATTCCTTGGTACCATGTACACAGAAAATGCCGGAAGTGGTGCTATGGTTCAAGTGGTAAAGAACTAGCCTTGAGAAAGCTCAAGAACAGTGAGACCTGAGTTAAAGCCCCAGAACTGGCACACAAACAAACAAACTGAAGATAGGCTCTATCTGTATGCATTAAAGAACTTTATGAACCAAAACCAAATGTCCTTCTTTAGCTACCTTCTCAGCCTGCTGCAAGAATCTGTAACTCTCCCTAATTTCATCACAAAATAGAATATATTAAGTGTGTTACAAGCACTTATTCCATGTAGAAAAAGCCTCCCATCTAAGTACAAGAAAGAAAGAAACATCTGCCTATCTCGTTGTCCATCTCCTCATCCATCTAAAGTCTAGGTTGAGCACTGTCAACTAGACTGATCAATCTTAGAATTACAGCAGTGCCATTTCTGAATTGATTAGCCTGTTCTCTGTATTCTAGTAAAAATCCTACTAATACACCATGATTCCTACTAGCTTAAACATCATGAAAATAAGAACTGAACCTTACATTGTCTATACATCCACCATATCTCTATCAAAGTATAAACAGTGAATGTTCAAGAAAGTAGCTGACTGGTAATGAAGGAAAGTTTTATTAATCATACATGAAATGATGTTAAATACTCTATTTCACATAACATCCTTCAGCATCTGATTGAAATTAAATCATTCGTAATTTGGTCTTTGTTAAGAAGTCACCTATATTGTTTGTATAGAGACAATCCCACTTTTTTCTTCCAAACAATAAAAATCTAAGGTCTCGCTGATAAAATGCAGTGTTTCCATGTTTGAAAACATTTAGAAAAATGTTTAAAATATGTATTTATATTCATGATATATACATATATGTATAGAAACAAATATATTTGTATATAAGTATAAGCATATATGAGTATACATACATATATATACTATATATACACACACAATATATATATATGTATGTATATATATATATATATATATCCAGTGTCATGTACATAGAAAAAAGCTGGAAGTGGTACTGTGGCTCAAGTGGTAGAGCTCTAGCCTTGAGAAAACTCAAGGACAGTACTCAGGCCCTGAATTCAATGCCCAGGACTGGCAAAAAAAATAGTGTGCAAATGAATGAAGAAGACAGTGCAAAAATACATTCATTTCCATAAATGTCATTTTCATATATGAGCCCCATATGATATATATAATTATGAATTTTAAATGATACCTTAAAAGACCTAAGCTTTATGTGTGTGGTTCAACACTCATTAAATAAATAGAATATTGCCTAATATAACTCCTTGAAAATTGTTAAAATTATTAAATTGTAATAATGTATCATTTTTATTTATTATTTGGTGGGCATTTATTACGTGCTAAGTTTGATATCAAAGGCTTCACAATAAAACTCTCAAAACAACTCTTTGTATTAGGCAAGGAGCAACAAATGGGGAACACCAAAATATCATATTGTCTGTGACACAGTTGGGACCCTATCACACTTTCTAATACATATTTCAGATAGTAAGCTGTCCAGTTTTTTTATGTTTGGGTGGAACTCCAAATTGAAGATAAACTATAAACATTTCCTGAGCCGGGCACCAGTGACTCTTACCTGTAATCTTAGCTACTTAGGAGGCTGAGATCTGAGGATCGTGGTTCAAAGCCAGCCCAGACAGGAAAGTCCATGAACTAGTAATCTAAGCAGAAAAGGGCATAAATAGTGCTGTGGTTCAAGTGGTTCATCTCTTATCTTGAGCACAAAGAGGGTCAGGGACAGTGCCCAGGACCTATGTTCCAGCCCCAGGACCGAAACCCCCCCCCCAAAAAAAACCCAAAAACCATGTACTCCAGAACCCATATATTAATGCATGTAGTAAAGTGGTAGAATTCTCTATTTTTCTACATAAGCCAATGAAAGTACTATTCATAAGCCAATTAAAATCTCTTGGAAAACCACAGCAAAAATACTGCTGAAAATATAGCCATCTAATACACAATTGGGGCATATAGCAAACTCTTCTGTTATATTTTGTTTTTTCTTATTTTTTGTAGTTGTCTCATTAACCTGTTTTATTTGTTAGCCATGCAAGCCAAGATTCTCCCTATGTTTTGTATAGTTCCTGCTAAGATATTTAAACACACTAGTTGTTTTGTCACTTAGATCTTGGCAAGGATTTTAACTTGATCCAACCTAGATAGTTAGCTCTCTGCTTTATTATGTCATTTTAGTAGCAAATATCCCCCTGAAATCTCTTGAAAAAATGATGCATGCCGAATAAAACTATTGAGTTCTAGAATATCTGAAATACTTTTTTAAGTCTAAGTATTTATTGCTTCCAACTATACTACATATTTTCTGCTCAATTAAAGTTTTGTTGAATTTTCTTTCTAATGTTCTCTTTCTTTCTTCTCTTTGTTCTCTGTCTTTCTTTCTTGGAAGTACTTCAGTTTGAAATCAGGACTTTCCAGACAAGCACTATATAATTATACCATTCTTCCAGCCCTTTTGTTTTGTTACATATATATATATATATATATATATATATATATATATATTCTCCTGATTTTTTTTAATCTGAGCCAATCTCTTTGACTCCCAGGAAGCTGGAATTACAGGTATCGAATCACCCACCATATCTTTCCCTTTTCCTTTGTATATAGCCTTTAATCCAACAGCCTAGGGAGAACAAAACAATTTCTAAAAGTCAACATTGATTGAGACGTATTGTATTTAAAAACTTTTTTGTTAAACTACGTAAGGATCATAAATAATAATGAACTCTACTATGTTCACAGGAATTGTCAGCCAGTCATTTAACAGTGCTTCATAACTTGCGACACAGCTTGACCCTCCATTGAAATCCTTGAACCAGGAATGCATCAGGAAGCTTGTTCAATGTGCAACCATTCATTTCTCTGAAGTCTTATTCTGATTTGAATATGAGGAGAGGGTTATTTTTGTCTTTAACACTTTCACGATAATCCAGAGGCTCTATAACAAAATACTACAAATTGTCAAGCACATAAATAACACCCAGGTGCTGGCAGATCCTAGGTGTGGTGAAGGTGTAGACAGGTAAAAGTCCCTTAGAAAAGTCATGGCTAGCTACCCTTTACCTTGTCTCTATCTTTACTTGGGAGATGAGGAAAAGAAACGGGTCCCAACCCTATTATCAGTAATCTCTAGAAGTTTCAGCATCCTAATGCCATTTCCACAGAGGTCAGGATTTAAATACTTGAATTTGAGAGAAGCACAATTATTAAAACTGTTTCAGGACACATGCCAACCACTTTATAGTTAATAATTAATCATCCAATTTGCTTAATCCAATAACATGATTTTAAAAATCCTTATCTTTATGTTTTAGTGAAAGACCTAAGATGTTCTAGTGAAAGGATTTTTAAAACTACAGACGATGACCTGAGAATGTGGTTTAGTGATAGAGTGCTTGTCTGGCATGCATGTAGTTCCTCAGAACTACACCCACAGAAAAGGCTTGAAGTGGTGCTGTGACTTTAGTAGTAGATGCTAGATTTTACTACAGAGAGGATAGAGGCAGAACCAGGGTCCTGATATCAAGCCCAAGCCCAAAGACTGGCAAAAAAAAAGATTGAGAAAGGAGAAGAAGAGAGAGAGAGAGAGAGAGAGAGAGAGAGAGAGAGAGAGAGAGAGAGAGAGAGAGAGAGAGAGAGAGAGAGGGAGGGAGGGAGGGAGGGAGGGAGGGAGGGAGGGAGGGAGGGAGGGAGGGAGGGAGGGAGGGAGGGAGGGAGAGCGCGAGCACAAGGGACAAAGGAGCAGTAGGTTTCATTTGACAATAACTTTAAGTTCACTATTAGGTAGTATGCCTTTTAAAACCTTAAACTCGATTTGGTAGAATAATGAAGCTCATTTAGATTTTACAAAAGTAACAAGAAAAAGTAAAAGAAGATGGAAATTTGATCACATCACATTATATGCATGTTTAGACATCACAAAGAAATCACTTTATACAGATATATAAAATAAACAATCCAATTTGGGTAGCTAAAGTAACCAGGATGCATATTAGATATAAAGAATTATGCATCTTATAATTGGAAGGTCTATCCTTTGGCAAACATTTAGATTTATCCTTTAACCTATTCCTGAAACCCTGGTAATCACAGGGTTTTGTTTTTGATGATAAGACCTAACTTTTTCAGGTGTCTTACCTATATAAGATAAAATAATAGTTTTTTTGTGTCTGGTTTTTCACTTAGAATAATATTCCCTGGATCCAGTTATCTCAAATGGAAAGATTTCAGCTAGAATTTGAAGCCAAATAGTTTCTTTTTTTATAGGTTTTCTTTTCTTTCTTCCATCACCTTTACTTATTTTATTATTTATTTTATTTTTAATTGTAAACATGATGAACAGGGAGTTACAGTTACATAAGTAAGGTATTGAGTAAATTTCTTTTGAAACATTGCTACTCTCTCCCTCAGTTTTATTCATCCAATGGACATTTTAGTTATTTCATCATCATGACAATTAAGAATAATTACTGTAATAAATATAAAGCTGCAAATAATATAATGGCACATAATTACATCAAGTATATGTAAATATACCAATAAACCATAATTTCACATAGTTATACATTAAATATACTTATTTTCAAGACCATTAATCTCAGTTATCACATGTATTATGTACTGCTATAGACTTCCAGCAGACTAGTTGTCTGTTCTTTCTTGTGTCATTAAGGTAGATAAATTCTGTTATTTCTTTACCCCTACTCACTCATTCTGACATTATTTTTTTTGTGGGTCATAAGGCTTGAACTGGGAATCAAAGAACTGGGTGTATAGTTCTCTTTCTTTGATGAATCTCTGTCTGGTTTGGGGATGAGGGTTATACTGGCTTCATAGAATGAGTTTGATAAAGAACCTTCATTTTCAATTTCGTTGAAGAGCTTGAGGAGTATTGGTGTGAGCTCTGCTTTGAAGACCTTATAGAATTCAGCTGTGAATCCATCTGGTCCTGGGCTTTTCTTAGGTGGAAGGTCTCTTATTGCCATTTCTATTTCAGTGCTTGAAATAGGCCTTTTTAGTTGGTTTAGGTCTTCTTGGTTCAGTGTGGGTATGTTAATATTGGCTAGAAATTCATCCATTTCTTCTAGATTCTCAAATTTGTTGGCATAAAGGTTTGAGAAGTATTCCCTCATGATGCTCTTGATCTTGGTAATTTCTGTCGTGATAGTATCATTTTCGTCTGTGATTTTGTTTATTTCAGTATGCTCCCTTCGTTTTTGGTAAGATTTGCTAAGGGTCTGCCAATATTAATTTTTTCCAAGAGCCAACTCCTTGTTTTGTTGATTCTTTCTATAGTTTTTTTGGACTCCAATTTATTTAATTCTGCTTTGATTTTGATAATTTGCTTCCTTCTACTGGGATTATGGTTGGTTTGTTTCTCTTTTTCCAGGAGCTTAAGATGACACATTAGATTGTTGGTTTGCGATTTTTCCAATTTGTTATTGTAGGCATTCAGAGCTATAAATTTTCCTCTGAATACTGCCTTTGCCATGTCCCAAAGGAGATGGTACTTTTGTGTGTTCCTTTTTGTTAAATTTCATAGACTGTTGTATTTCTGTTCTGATCTCCTCAATGACCCATTGGTGATTCAACAATGTGTTGTTCAATCTCCATGAGTTACAGAGTTTTCATTGGTGGAGATGGGTGTTCAGTTCTAATTTGATGCCCTTTTGATCTGAGAGAGTGCAGGGAATAATTTCAGTGTTTCTCAATCTGCCCAGGTTTTTTTATGCCCTAAAATGTGGTCTATTTTGGAGAATGTTCCATGAGCTGCTGAAAGAAACGTATATTGTGTTGTTGCTGGGTGGAATAATCTGCAGATGTCTGTTAGATCTAGTTGGTATATATAGTTGTTCAGTTCTAAGGTTTCTCTGTTGAGTTTTTGCCTTGTTGATCAGTCCATAGGTGAGAGTGGTGTGTTAAAGTCACCAACAATCACTGTGTTTTGATTTATGTATGGTTTCAGCGAAAGTAAAGTTTGCTTGATGAAGTTCGGAGCTCCGAGATTAAGTGTGTAGATATTTAGGATGGTTATGTCCTCCTGGAGGAAAGATCCCTTTAGTAGTATGTAGTAACCTTCTTTATCTTTTCTCACTAATTTTAGTTTGAAGTCTATTTTATCTGATATGAGGATGGCAACTCCAGCCTGTTTATGGGGGACGTTAGCTTGATAAACTTTATTCCACCCTCTCATTTTCAAAACATATTTGTTTTGGGGGGCAAGGTGTGTCTCTTGAAGGCAGCAGAATGATGGTTCTTGCTTTTTGATCCAACTAGATAGTTTATGCTATTTAATTGGAGAGTTATGTCCATTGATAATGAGAGTTAGGATTGAGAAATATTTTTTAGTTCCTGCCATTTTTCAAAGCTTTCATTAGGGCCTGTGTCTTGACAGTTCTTGTGGTACTTAGATGGTATGATTTTTAGGTGCCATTTCTTTCTCTGTATTACATTTGTTTTGGTTTTTCTATGTGTAGAACATCTTTGAGAATTTTCTGTAATGTTGGTTTGGTTGCTATGTAATGTTGCAACTTTTCCTTGGAATAGAGGTTTATATTGTTCCCTCAGTTATGAATGAGAACTTAGCTGGGTACAGTATTCTTGGTTGGTAGTTATTTGACTTCAGGGCATGACATATATGCTTCCAGTCATTTCTTGCTTGCATGGTCTCTGCTGAGAAATCTGGGGTTATCCTGATTGGTTTGCCTTTTGTAGGTGATTGTTCTCTTCTCCCTGGCTGCCTTTAGAATCCTTTCTTTAGTCTTTATTGATCCTGTTGGATTATGATATGGTGGTGGTATGTCCTTTTCTGGTCAGGTCTGTTTGGGGTTCAAAAAGCTTCTTGTATCTGGATGGGCCTGCCCTTCTGGATATTTGGGAAGTTCTCTGAGATGATTCCCTGAAGTATATTCCCAATACCATTGACCTCTTTCTCCAGACGCACCTTAATACCAATTAGCCTTAAATTAGGCTTCCTAATTGTATCTTGGATCCCCTGAAGCATTCTCTCATATTTCTTAGATTTTGTTTCACTCATTTTCTGTCCTTTCTCTATAACAACTAAATTATCTTCAACCCCGGAAATTCTCTCTTCTGCATTGTCTAACCTGCTATCAAAGCTTTCTACTTTGTTCTTCAACCTCCTTGCTTGTAATTGCTCATTTTTGATGCCTTGCATCTCTTGTTTTAGATCATGTATGGATTTCTTTAGCTCCTTGATTTCCATTTGAGTGGTTAGCTCAGCAGCTTTATTCTCTTTGGACATTTGTTGGAGTTCAGTCATCTTTTTGTTTGTGGATTCTATGAATTTGTCCATTTTTCTTTGAAAAACCTTTATTATGGCCTCCTTTATTGCTTCCCCTTTTTCACATATCACCTTGTTTATGGTTTCCTCTTGTTTAGTTATGGCTTCCTCCCTTATCTCTTTCTTTATGTTTTCACATTTTTCATTAATGATATTTATCAATTGTATTTGTATAGCACTTGGAAGACTCTCCTCTAGATTTGCCACTGACTGCTCCATTGCCTGTTTATATTGGGTGGGAGATGCTATTCCTTGATTTGACATTTTTCTTGAGTTTCTTGTTCTGCCCATTTGAATATGGGAACAAGTGTAATACTAAACAAGATTATAATTTTTCAGATATACCCAACCTAGACCTTTTTGGTTGGCTGACAATAGATGTTCATGCTTTTAGATTGATAATATCACTCTCTCTTTCTTTTTGTGCATTTACATACAAATCTAATACAACCACAGATTATCGATTTATGACCAAAACAATAAGACCCTCAGTCCAATCTCTATTGTATTTAAGTCCCTCTGGACCTAGAGTATAATTGAACACCTAGATAGACAGCATTGCACAACAACCATCAAATGTAGATCCATGAATTATAAGAGTTGAAGAATGAACAGAGGACCAGAGATAGAAAAATAATAGGAAAGACAACAAGGGAGGTAGGAAAAGTATAATACAGGAGTCTAAGAATATTATAGTAATGAAGAAAGGGTACAGTGTAAGGATAACTGCCCTAAGGTGATAGTCAGATAGAATATTTGAGTAGAGAGTTTAGAATAACTTAGATAAAACTCATGAAAATAGGAAGAGTAATAAGAAGAATATATAGAGAAAAGAGGGAAGTAGATATAGGAGATTCCAATGATAAAAATTTTAAAAAGAAACAAAACAACAACAAAATAAAACACATTAAAAAAAAGGTGGGGGGAGATTCTTCACTATTGTGAGTTCTTACCCAAGAGATACTAGGGTTGAGAACCAGGAGATTAAAAAGCACGTGACTGTATCAAGATAGATATTTTTATTCAGACTGTACCCAGAGCTGTCACTGTGTTTCTAGGAATGAACACAGTGACAGAAGGAATGTGGGAAAAGAGAGGAGAAAAAAAAAGAATATAACAAGGAATGAACCATAACATTAAAAAAAAAAAGTGTAGTTAAAATGGCAAAGAGAAAATAAGAACACTTAAAAATGCAAATGAAAAGGGGTAGAAGAACAAGGGGGGAAAAAAGGGTATTCTTCAGGGTTTTTTTGGGGGGGGCAGAATAGGAAACTTGTGTCTCCACTAAATTCAGGATCCAAACACTTCAGAAAGTCTTTTTCTCTTGTGATTTGGCTTTGCAGTTTTTTGGATCAGATTGCTTGATTGAGAAAACAAAGTTGAAAGATTCGCGGGCGGCTTTGTTTACCAGGTCTGTGACCGGCGCAGGGGACAGACTTCAGCAGCGCTGGGCCGAATTTCCAGCTAAGGGATCTCTGGGAAATCCTTTGCTCGTTAGAATGATGGCACTGCCAGCACCACCTCTCAGGTTCCAATTGCTTTTGCCGGGTCTTTGTCAGCAGTCAAGATGGTGCTGCTCTCAGCTTGTGGGGGAGGGTCTCCCTCCCAATGCCGTTCCACGAGCAGAAGTGGAAACTTCTCACGAGCAGAAGTGGAAACTTCTCAGAGCTACTCACAAATTGCTGGATTCTCCAGTTCCATGAAGCTGGCAGGTCCGTGCATGGCTGAGTGTTGGCTCTGGGCTCACACAGGCTCTGTGTGTCTCTGTCTACAGCCAGCAGGTCTGTGCCACCGAGAAGCCCTGTCTGCTCAGATTCAGAAGAGCAGCTTTGTCTCTGTGGCTGCTCTGAGCTGGTGGCACCGCTCCCAGCTGTCTTCTCGCGCCAGTGTTCTGCCTTTTTCCTCTCTGACTGAGATCTCTGTGGCGCTAAAGCTTACTTAGGATCAACTTTTGGTAAAGAACTGTCCCCTATGCTGCCAGAACTTGAATCTTGGCAAGAGCTCAGAATGACTCACACTTAATGGCTGCCATCTTCCGCCGATCCTCAGAGCATACTTCTTACACAGTAGTAGGCAAACCAATTTTTGGTAGAAATACAACTGTAGTCTTTTCCTGTTTTCCTTAAAATCATCTTTTAGTTTATTTCTGCTTCTCTATCTTGGTCTGCACATAAGTTGAAAAAATAACACCTGAGTCAGGCACCTGTGTTAACATGGTGTGAGTCATTACCACCAGGAGCCGAACCCACACTACAAACTTAACAGACAACGATACAGATAGAAAGGAGGTTAGTCCCAAAAAAATGAAAAATGGAGCTTGGGCAAATTGTTAGCTTCCCTTCTAAGTTTTGGCAGTATCTATCACATTTTATTCATTTTCTACCAACTGATTGAAAGCTTATCTGTGTAATTTGTTCCTCTGCTCCTCTTTCTTATGGATGAGGCTGATAACTTGCTGATTTTCAGTTTCACGGAGAAGCCTCTGTTGTTGAGTTTCTCCAGGGACTGTTACACAGGTGGCTGCCATGAATAAAGATTCCACGGAGAGCCCAAGGATGGGTGAGGGCAGCTCACATTCTTCAAATTCTCAACCAGGATTGGAGTGATAACGTGCATTAAACCAGAAAGAATTGCATACAATCTGCTATGAGTTTGGAAATATCTATCAGTTCAGTGATGCATCTTGAAGTACTCATCAAATAAATGTGTCTGTTTTACCTAATTGTATAAATATGAGTCCTGAAAGCACTGATTTTTATCTTCAATTTGCTTTACATCTGATTCTCCTTTTCCCTAGTAGTGCATTACAGTGACTAAATAACAAGTTGCATTTTCTCCTTAAAGTTAGCAAAGAGCCAAGATATATGTCATAGACAATACAATCATCCATAATTTTATATCAATTTCCACTCTTGCTGTCATCTTATTTAATAGTCAGCTTTTGCCCAAAAAGAACCCTATATGTATCTATATTTATGCTATAATAAAAATAGTATATGAAACTTTCACTCTACTTATTTATTCTAATAGTGTCAACAATTCACATTCTATATTGATTATTGTTATTATCACAACAATCATTTCAAAAAACATTTTGGGAAAATATGTTCATGTGCTTTTGTTGTTATTTTTCTGTCTTTTAGGTGTACAAGAATTTCCAGAAAATATAAAGTGCTGTAAGTGTTTAACAATCATTGAAGCCAGTGTGAATCCCATTTCCAAGTGAGTATAAAGATTTATCTCTATATTTCTTTGTACTGGGTAATAATGTATTTATATGGAACTATAATAATTGAATTTTAATGTAGTACTATTGTAATATTTAATAAAATGATGGGAAAAATAACCAAATCAGATGATCAAAAGCATTACTGAATAGTAAAAAGGCACAATTGATACAATATGTTACTTTGAAGCAAACCATGTCATTAGGGGTTTTTTTGTTTTTGTTTGGTTGGTTTTGGGGTTTTTTTGTTGTTTGTTTGTTTTTATTGTAGCTCTCCAGAAACTTTCCACAGATGAGAACTATAATGGAGAAAACAGTCATTAGTTGTGGTCATGTTGACAAAGCAACATCAGGACTTGATGGAAGTTCAAGGGAATACAAAATGTTAAGGCAGTGATAAATTCATTATAGTAACTGATCATTTAGTTCAATGAAATTCGATTTTACTAGAGAAACAAGTGCTGTTATACCAGAATTTGCAGAAGGGCCAAGAGATAATCCTGTGATTCTAGCAGAATGGAAGATATAAACAAAAGGTACTAGGATGAAGAAAGGAGTCTTTGTGTTTTATGATCTGTTCATTCAGAAATCTGAGAGTGTACGATGACCCTGTTGGGTAACTGAAAATATAGCAGAGGAACGCGACGTGTGGGTTCCAGTGAGTCAAGAAATCATGAAGTGCATGGATTGGACGAGTCATGAACTTTCATGATAATGTCAAGTGAAAGCAGAAATGAAATCTAGAAGGTCTAGTGACAATATTTTCTAAAACACACTAAAAACAAATCTGTGGTACTGGGAAACATTTTGGGGTAATGCTGAAAATAGGGTTTGAGAAAATCCTTCTAACCTGTGCCTGTGTGAGGTTGAGGAGCCTGAGTAAAACCCATTGGTAAGACAATAGAAGAGTATTTTCAGAAGACATACAGATCTTCCAAAGAGAAACTGAGAGAAAATTGTGTATCATTGTGCACAAGAGAGAAATAAAAGTTTAGTAGGAGATCTCAGTGAATGGTTTGTGAATCAACTTGAAGTCTTTGGTAGGAAGTGAAACATCAACCAATAAAACAAATTAAATTTAAAAGTCCCGATTTTTTTCACTTCAAAGTAAAGTACAAGAGAGAAACAAAACAAAGTCTCTTCTCAAAACTACTAGATGAAATGTGATTTTCTCACGATCACATTGAAATAGATGTTACTGACCCCTTACAAAAACCAAACATGCCCTTGACATGAATCTTAGTATTTAGAGTATTTAGATGATGAAATTGTGTTCCTTTTAATTCTTTAGCTCTAATAAGTCATTTTATTTATAAATTATGGTAGCTTTTTAGTGTGGAATCCATAAGATAAATTATACCTTCAAGTCTTTAAAGTCTACAGTATTATTAGCTATTTCTCTGAATTTCTTTCAAAAAATGTTTAACTTTTGAAAACTATTCGTTATTTCACCAAAAAGTGCTTTGTATTCTAAGCATTAACCAGTTTCCAAATTTTTAAATGTCACACAACAGAAAAGTTAATCTCATTAATAGATAAATTTTTAAAGTTGGCTTTTAAATATAGACTGTGTAAAATATGTACACATTTTGCATATATGACTCAATGAATTTTAACAAATCTATAATTTAACTAGCACAATAATAAAGGTACAGATTGTTTCAACATCTCCAAATTTCCCTCAGTCGAATTATCCATTTCTTTCATTATTAATCTCATAGTTTTGCATACTGTTTGCCTATTCTTTTTATGTAATGTCACATTTTTAACATTTATCCATGATTTTCCAATAATCAGTACTTTTTCCCCTTATTGCTAGATACTATTCCAGTGAGCAATTATAGTATGATTTGTATATCTAATTAATTAATACATACCTAGCTTGTTTCCCCTTTGGGACTATAATAAATACTAGTATAAATTATGATATCTCTCTGACCATGTGCTTCATTTTTATTGCTTAAATGCCTAGGAGTAGTTTTCTGGCACCTGAGTGTTTAAACTTGTAATAAATTCCCAAATTGTTTTCCAAGACAGCAATTCAATTATGCTATTTCAGCAATAATAAACCTGTTTCAGTTGTTTTCCATCTTAGTCCTCATTTGGTAATATCAGATTTGTTTCTTAAATTTTAGCCAATCTATCAGATATTATATTTCACTGTGGTTTTAAGTTATATTTTAAAATCCTATTAGCATCTTTCTATGTAGTTATTCATAAAATGTGTTGTTCCTTTTGGAATGATTCCAGTTTTTGTTCATTTTGATTGATTTGCCTTTTTATCATTAAAGTATAGGACTTATTTTAGATGCAAGTCTTTCAGCAGATATCTAATAGGAAAAATTTGCTCCAATTGTGTGGATCTGGAATCTGGGCAGAACAGAAGTGGTTTTTGAGTTTCAAGGGGCTGTAACCATGGTTTGAATTGAGCTTTGATCCATCAGCTAACCCAAGTACAAAAGTATCCATTTCAACCCTGGTTGTTGGCAGAGTTTGCTTCCTTATTACAAAGCTGAGATTCCTAGATGTCTACTGTCAACTGAATGGCACTCTTGGGACCTAAAGTCTATTCACAGCTTCCTGCCCTGTAATCCTTTCCACAGGCAATTCAAACCATAGCAGTTTGCCTCTTCAAGCATGGTAGCTGAGTGAGACTGAATCTTCTAGTAATAGTTCTAAAAGTGGGATCCCATTATGGTAGCCATGTTCTAATTGTTAGTAACTACTTTAGATTTGGAACTTTAAGAGATTAGGACCAGAGGTCCATCATCAAGCTATGATGAGCTTTACTGTACTTGCTGTCAGTAAGGACTGAATTTTGTCAAAGCTGTTTTAATCACTTACTTGAATGAGTGTTCTCATCCTATGTCGACTTACACTGGTTGATGTTTTATGTCAATTCAATATAACAACTGATGGACAACTTATGTTTACTCAGGAAATATTGTTTTCTTGCATATGGATTTCTCTATTTCCTCATATTTGTTGATAATTTCTCATTTGTGATCAAGAGGCATATTGGTCTGAAGTTCTTTCCTTGTAATTTTTTAAATCTAGTTAGGCTATTAGGATAAAGTTTGTGTCAAAATGAGTTGGGAAATGTTTTGTTTTCTGTAAGAATTTATAGAAAATGTCATGTTATTTCTTTTTAAAATTTTTGGAAGAATTAGTCATTTTAGTAACTTGGGACTTGGAATTTTAATTTTTGTAATGTTTTATTATGACCTAAATTTTGATTGCTATGGGATTACTAAACTATCTACCTGTTATTTCTTACGTCATCTAAGGTAGCGTTTCGGCTTTTTTGTTGTTGTATTTTCAGGAATTTGTATACTCATTAAAAAATTAAAATTCATTGGCCTATTGCTTCTTGTAAAATTTCTTTAGTAGTTTCTTTATATCTACATTTCTACATATCTAGTGATGGTTTCTCTTTAATTTTTGCTTGATTACTCTGACTGGAGATTTATCAATTTTATTCATCTTTTCATGAAATTAGATTTGGTCCTATTGATTTTTTTCTATTGCTTTTTGGTACTTTCTTCGCCTTAAGGAATTTATGAAATATTACAACCAGAAAACCTTGAAAAAAAAATAAAAGTTAGGTAGTTATTTGGAAATTTTCATATACATGTGAAAACATTTTGTATAGCCTGAATATCTTAACCAAGTCATTGGTAAATGTTTTCATAGCAGATTTAAAAAGAACTATTTAATGAAAAAAAAGCAAAGGACAGCATTTCTTGAGCAACTGAAGAAAACATCCAGGGGTGAAGGAAATAAGGTTAGCATCAATAGGTTTTCCACGTGTGATTGGTGAAAAAGGCTAAGAGACATGGGTAGACACAGTAGGAAATTGGCTAGGATCAAAACACTTTTTTTTTTACCAGAAGAAGTATAACTAGTTGCTAATATACTTCTGAGACACATGTTCATAATGAATCAAGAAAATGACTATGATTACATTAGTAAAACATAAAATGTATTATTATTTTACGTTCATAAAAGAGACAAAAAGTAACAAAGACAAAAGTTGAGAAACACGGAAAGAAAAGTTCTTTGACACTGATAGTTTCATGATAAATGGATGGATAGAACTACTTTGAATAAATACATAATCCAATAAATTTACATTTGTATTTCCTATGACTGGTAAAGGTATACTGGGATATATGCTTACAAGTCTTCATGGAAGCAATGTTTTCATAACAAAACAAAAATCCAGATGCAAGTGTAAGATTCACTACAAGGAGAATGGTGAACAAAGTGTAATATAGTCCTACACTAGCATAAAAAGCTACAAGGGCTGTTTTTAATAAAGTGGATAGCTTTGGGGGAAAATAGTACTTAAAATATTTAAAATGGACCCATGATATGATATGTATATATATATATATATATAATATTCAGAAGTATGGAAAACTATGCAACATGTTCCTTTGTTTTAAAAATGGAATTTAGGCAGCAAATGACTTTAAAAAATCAAAATAATTAATGATGTTTAGATATATGTGAGTCAAAGGAAGACGTAGTGACAGCAAGGCACCCAGAAGTACTGGTCCTATTTCTTCATTCTATTGGGTATGAACATTCAACTCCTTTTATAAATAGAAAACATTTCATAGCAAAGAATGTGAAGAAGAGAAACTGAAATGAAACTCATATATAATAACCCAGGAGTAGGAAAAATAAACAGGAAAACTGCTATACTAGAAGCAGAGAATAAAAGTCAATGTTAGCAACTGTTGCTAGGTAATATGGGATAGAAAAGATATAAAGCTAATGATATTGGGAGCTAAGAAGTCATGGGAGGCTTTGATGAGGTGTTAGTAATAGAATTGGGGTAGATGCCTCAAAATAATGGCTAGAGGGTAGTAAAAAAAGCAGTGAGATTAGGAACCTCTTTAAATAATTTTGGTTGTAAATTCAAGGGAAGAGAATAGAATTTGAGGAGAAAAAATTTGAAACTAGTATGACATAAATAAGTTACAGCCTAGATTAAATTAGAAATGAAGTCATTAAAATGCTTAAATAAAATTACTTATAAAAATCAATTAATATTTCTCTCAGAAAACACTCTCTGGAAGAGTCCTTGTATTAGTTCATTTTAGTAAAAAAAGTATTTAATTTTTAAAGTAATTATTTCACCTGATTTCTAAAATTCCCTCAAGGTATATTTCTTAAATTTTAATGCCTCTCATGGTATATAGTTCCATTCAGTTGCCTTTCCTATGTTCTTGATTATTTGTAATAAACCTGAGTTAAATCAATTTGAATCATAATATATGACCTTAAATTAAATGTAGCATGGCTACATTTATAGTCTTAGCCACTCAGAAGTTTGGAGTCTAGGTTATAAAGCTTCAAATCTAACTGTAGCAGAAAAGTTTATGAGCCTCAATTTCTACAATAAAGACAACCAACCCAGGACAAAGTGGCTTACATAGTACAGTGCTAATCTTGAGCAAGCAAACCAAACAAGAATACAGGGCCCTGTCTTTCCCAATACTGGAAAGGCAAAAAAAGAAAAGAAGAAAGAAAGAGAGAGGGAAGGAAGGACGGAAGGAAGAAAGGAAGGAAGGAAGGAAGGAAGGAGGGAAGGAGGGAAGGAGGGAAGGAGGGAAGGAGGGAAGGAGAGAAGGAAGGAAGGAAAGAAGGAAGGAAGGAAGGAGAGAGGGAGGGAGGAAAGGAGGGAGGGAGAGAGGGAGGGAAGGAAGGAAGGAAGGAAGGAAGGAAGGAAGGAAGGAAGGAAGGAAGGAAGGAAGGAAGGAAGAGAGGGAGGGAGGGAGAGAGAAAGAAGGGAGGGAGGGAAGGAGGAAGAAGGAAGGGAGGGAGGGAGGGAGGAGGGAGGGAGGGAAAGAAAAAGTGTAAAAAAAGCATCAGGAAATGTGTCATTAGCCTCCCTTTTCTATATTTGGCAACATTAGTTATCATGGTAAGATAGAAACAAATTCTAAAGTCTCATTGTATAATATATAGCTATTCTTGCCTATGTATCTAAATACTGTATTAAGAAAAGAATATCTGTTTTAAACTGTGAACCTTTCACACTTGACATTGCCATATGCCTTGGCTGGTGTGCATAAGGTGTATGGAGTAGTGTTAGATGCTTTTGCTGACTTTGGCAATGACATGAATCTCAATTTCATTACAGGAGAGAATTGTGGAGGTTGGGAAACATTATTAGTTTTAATAAAAGACAAAGTTTCCAAGTTATAACAATACCCTCCATGAATTCTCCCTTTGTGAAACCAAAGGAGAATTGGAATATTTTTTTTTCTTCTGAGAGATATATAACTTTATTCTGTTCCTATAGCAACTCTGATGAAACACTAAAAACCTCACCTCCTTTTTAGACTCCCTGATGGCTTCACACAGCTTCTAAACCTGACCCAGCTCTACCTGAATGACGCCTTTCTTGAATTTCTTCCAGCCAATTTTGGAAGGTAAGAATAAGAAATACTAAATTATGCAATCTTAGTTCACCTTGTGTAAGCAAAGTTTTCAACGAGCACAGTTGTAAGTAAAGTTACATTGCATTATTATACACCAAATAAGACTGTTCATTTATGAAACTTTCTGTTAAAAGACTTAACTTTAGATCTTCATAGCATTAATACATTTTTAAACACCTGATGAATTAAATAGAAAAAAGTGAAAAATTATCTTAAAAGTGCATATAAGTATTTATGGATTAAGGCTGCAAAATACTTTTATAGACATAGAATCAGGAAAGTAAAAATGGATAGACAGATGTGAAATCTCAATGCATTAAAATAAAATGAATAAAAATATAAAATTTAAAATAGGATAATAAACTAGAAAATGTTTTCATTATATATGAAAATCAAGTAGTATTTCCTTAGACTATAAATAATTCTTGCAATATTAATATGTTGATGAAAATCTTGAGCAAAATGGGTGAACTAAGTGCATATGAAATTGTTAATGAAACATGCAATGATCCATACATTATAAGAACTTATTCCAAAAAAAAGCAAATATAATACAAATGAACACCATGGGTATACTTTACTGTATTATTGCATCCTTAAAAACTATTTGTAGCATGTAATATTAGTGATAACTTCATATTCTCTGAAAATATAGCTATTTTTTGTTATTCATTTCTAATAATATTTCTTCTCATCATGGTTAGATATCAATTGCTTTTGTGAATAAATGTTTTTGCCATTATTGACAGCATGGAAAAACTGGAATTATACATACCTCTAGGAGACTGTTTAAATATTAAATGCATCCATCCATATAATAGTATTATGGAGCAATTTAGTAATCTTATCCTATGATTAAGTCTTAAGAGTGTATTTTAACAAAGTAAATAGTTTCCAATATAAACATGCAGGATAAAAAGGACTAGTTACTTTGAAATGAAATTACTAGGAACTTTCATTTTCATTCATATTTTCTTTCAATATCTTCTATTTGGAAGATACCCTCTGGTTGGTTTGTTTCAATATCTTCTGATAGGATTATGTTTTTAGATAAAAGATATATCTTAAAAGTAGAGACATTTGAATTTTATTTTCAACTGATTTCCCAAATGATTGGTTGTGAAATTGTTTTACTGATACTCTGGGCATAATTTCACACCTGTCTGTTGACAGAAGCTGGTAGATGGCATTTTATAAACACAGTGGAATAATAAATTCACTTAACATGTATCCATTACTGTTTATATACTGGAAGCTCATGCGTGTTTTCTAAATTTCTGTACTTTTGTGAATCAAAAAATGTTGAAACACTCATGGACAGTCTAAACTAAATGTCACAGGTTTTTGAAAGAGACTTTGCCTGATTTATAAATGAATTCAGACCATACTGTCTACCCACACAAACCAAAATGGTTCCTCTTGTACTGACTATAGCATTACAATTTGCTTTTGAATCAGCAAATGGTAATTTTTTGTCAGTTGTGGGCCTTGAAACTCAGGGTCTGGGAACTGTCCCTGAGTCTTTTTGTTTTCAAGGCTAGCACTCTATCACTTGAGCCATAGCATCACTTCTGATTTCTGTGTAGTTAATTGGAGATCAAAGTCACATAGAAGCTTTCCAGCTCAGGCTGGCTTTGAGCCATGATCCTCAGACCTCAGACCTCAATCTCCTGGGTAGCTAGGCATGAACCAACAACACCCAACAAATCATAAATTATTAAGTCATCACTCTAAGAAAATTTTGTCTTCAATTTTTGTCATTCTCTTTAAATAGTCCTAAAATGAGGATGAAATGTGGGCCTACAGAAAACAAAATGCTAATACAAAACCTACTTGGAGTTATAATTTAAGTCTTGTAAGAATTATCCTCTAAGATATGATTTCTTTTGTTATAACCAAAAAGTATTTAACATTCAGCTAGGCTGGTGTTGTATAACAAGAGGAGTGCTTAAAATTCCTCCCCGAGATTCTTCACTCCTAAAAGCATGTTTTAGGGAGTCATTATATTAGTACAATTCTTGAGATTTGAAGCACAAAATTAGCCATGAGCTACATAACTAAACCAATTCATTATTACTGATATTCATATTCTAAAGAACAAAATCCCTCTATTATATATAGATGTAGTCATACGGTTGGAGATAAATTAGTAACTTGATAACTGGCAAAAACTAAGGGACAAGAAAGGAGAACTAGATGACTATCTAAAAGTTCAGTAAATATTGAAGATTAGATCTGAAATAACTGAGTGAAACATTCCTAATCATCATATAAATTTAAAGTATTAAATTAATATTTATTTTGGCAGTTCTGTTTGAGTATAACATGAGCTTGGTATAGACCTAAGTAACAACAGAATGTTCCAGAGCACAAGCATTGCCTTCTAAATCCATTCATAATCTCCTTAAAGAAAAGTATTGCTGAGCTTAAGTGAAGATAGGTCCTAAAATTTAATGTGTACTCAATAAACTACCAAATACATAAAAATAATTGCAATAGTGAATACTTTATAAATTATTAGATATTTAAAAGGAAAGATCTCAAAAGGTTTCCAGCTATTTTTGAAATATTTATTATGAGAAAAGTAGTTTGTCATTACTCGGTGTCAAAGCAACTCTTCTTATCAACTTGCACATTTATTTAAAATTTGTAAGCATAAGAAACATTTCAGCAGAGATATTTTGGTAGTGATGATAATTCAACTTAGCATGTGCATGAATGTTTATACAGAAATCGTAAGGAATAATTTTTAAAATTTCTTTTCTATAGACTTGTCAAATTGAGGATCTTGGAATTAAGAGAGAATCACTTGAAAACTCTACCAAAGTAAGTTATTTATGGATTTTCTAAGTTTTGGATTGTGATTTATTTTTCAACAGTAAGTAAAGTAGAAAATAGCTGTTCAGCTTTTGTTTTGGCTATTTTGCTATTTTCCCTGCATTGTTCTACAAATTCTACAGAATACAGGATTCTATATGATACTCATATGGGATAAGTATGTCTCTTGTTTGAAGAAACAGAATTGGGAAAAGTCTTTCAAGCTTTTTCTCATGCTGTAGGTACTTGCCAGGAAATTATTGCACTTAAGTTTGTGAATTTTTCTTTTCTTCTTTTTTTTTCGGTTGGTTATGAGGCTTGAACTCACGGCTTGAGTAATTCCCTGAGCTCTTTTGTTCAGATACTACTTTGAGCCCTAGATGCACTTCTGGTTTTCTGGGGATAAGAGTCTCATGGACTCATCTGCCTGGGTTAGCTTCCAGCCTTCAGAATAGCTAGGATTGTAGGCGTGAGCCACTAGTGCCCAGCTTGAGCTTTTCATTTTTAATAATTAAAATTATTATTTCACATGGTGCAACATAAAAGAATGTTTAATTCTCCATACCAATGTGTGATATTTTTCAGTTTTTGAATAAAATGTCAATTTTTTTAAAAGCTATGGCTTTTCAAAAGATCTTAAAGTGATTATGTGAAAAAGCAGCTATTTTTATATTGCCTTATAAATCGTTTGAATTTACTAGTTTATTTAAGATGTAGTTTCTATAAACATGAAGAGTATTTTAAAGTAAGATTAATTTCTCTAAGTGCTATGCAATGTGTGATTAGTAATATGCTGCTTCCATCTGCTTTATTTATGTTCAATCATAGAACATTGTGTGGCACAGAATATTTTTATAATCAAAAATTAATATAACTTAAATGTTACATATTAAGTACATTCTGATTAAAATTATAATACCTTGCTACTCTTACATGTCTTCAATATCCCCCCAAATATTGAGTATAATGATTAATTTTGTACATATTTCAACCTGACTTAGACACATTTTTTTATTGAATCAAACTTGATCTTAATGTTTGTGTGATTTTCATTCCCTAAGCAAACCAGACTGACTTTCATTGTTTTTCTTAAGTCTAATCAATAAATCAAATTACCTTCAAGTCCAGATTGGATTATAAAAAGGTATTCACTACAATAAAGTGACATGACTCTGAGAGAAATGCTCAGTAATTACATGGAATCCATTTAACACTGTCTATACAGAATCCATCTATGCCTTCCTCTATAGGTGACGGTTAAGTAGCATAGAGAGAAGGAGTGGCCCCAAATCTCAGTGCCTTGTGATCTGAGTATGCTTCTGTGTGCCAGTGACAATCTGCAAATGCAGCAAGTACTTCTGTGTGCAACCCAAATGCTTCAAGTGGCAACTTGGCTAAGAGAAAGCTAGGCCCAGAGGAAGACACTTTTATCCAAATACATCCATTTAGGGCAAGGAGAAAACATTCAATAAACATAGAGATAAATCCCCAGATTTTAAGTAATGCTTTAGATCTGAAATGTGAAGTAAATCTGACATAGGACTTTTAACATAGTTTTTTTTAAATATAATTACTTATCTAAATTAACATTAGATTCAGATTGATAATATGAACTATATATAAATTACTGTGTGGTTAACACTGGGCAATGAGTAACAATGCTCAAAATTGATACACAGATATTCTATAGACTTTAAGAAATTTTGGAATTAAAATACATTGCATAAGTATGCGTAATTGCTTTGAATAAGAAAATATTCTAAAATCTGCTAGAAATACACTCTAACCATCTTAAATTATGTTATGCACTTATAACTTGGGTAATTGCCATAGCTTTTACATTTTAAGAACCATTTTATACCCTATCACAAAAAAACCTAAAGAACCAAACAGACATATTATATCTGTTGAGATTTATTTTATTTCTTATGTCTATGGAATGGGAATTACAGAAAGATTCTGTTTTGAACAAATTGTATTTTCACCATACATGAAACCTTTTCATAAAAATATAGATTTGTATCTAAGATATGTGTGAAGCATTTTATTTCATTTTGTAATTACAATCAAAACAAAAGCAAAAATCTAGTTTTAGGAAAAATAATTTTAGTTTTGTAATCATTACTCCAAGAAGACATAATTTGGAATTTCTTTAGGATGTCAAAAGTATGCCAAGTCTTCAATGAGTCTTTTGCAATTCCCCTTCTTTTTTTGTCTTAAAGCCTATATGTGTAACACTCTACAAATTGCAAAAGCATATAAGAATTGTGATATAACATACATTTTAATGTATATGTTAGGAAACTGGTTATGTTGTATATATTCTCACCTCAGGTTTTTAAAGTTAAATACCAAGTGAGTGTTAAAATTGTTTCACAATATTTCTCTATGATTATTCTTCTAAGCATACAAAGGAATCATAAAATTAGATTACTCGCATAGATATTTGCTAAATCTTATTGAAACAGTCAGGTTTTGACCAGGTTTGGTAATTGAAAAAATAGCATCTGAAAAGAGAATGACAATCCAAAAGAAAAAGTTTTAGATTCCATTATACTATTTTTATCATACCAAAAACTGATTTCTTCATTATGTTTTTGAGAAGTCAGAAAAGTTATGATGGAAGAGAATGTTCAAATCAGTATTATCCAACAAGGAAAAAACAAGGCTTTGTTAACTTGGTTTGTTACATTCATTTGTTTCCTTGTTCCTTGCTCGATTTTCCTTTGTAAAGAATGCCTGAAGTGTAAGAATCTGGGTGGTTCTGTTTCAAGGTGTCACACAAGGTTAAAGGCAGAATGTTAGCCAAGTGAGTGGCTCCTACCTGTAATCCTGGCAACTCAGGAGGCAGAGATCCAGAGTTCAAGCCAGTAACTCCTTTCCAATTAACCACCAAATGGGCTGAAGTGGAGCTGTGGCTCAATGGTAGAGTGCCAGCCTTGACCAAAGAAGTTCAAGGACAGCACCTAGGCCCTGAGTCAAATCAGCAGGCCTGGCACAATTTTTTTTTTAATTGTAAACTTGTTGACTGAGCTGAAGTTATGTGAAACCTTGGACTAGCGATTTTGTTTTGAATCTCATGCAAGTGTGCAAAAAAGACAGAACAGCACAGAGATACAGAACCCAAGGCAAAGCCTTGGTTTTTATCATGTGATCTGAGAGGTGTGTTGTTGGTTCTCAAGATCAAATTTGGCAGTGTGGTGAATGGCATGAGTGTGATTAGCAGGACTGGTCATTGGGGAGCACCTACTATATGGTCTGGTTCTTAGCATAGCTGCTCTGGAAATGTGACTTGTACAGAATACCGAAGCATCGAATGTAGAAAGAGATTCCCAAACCAAATCAGCTGGGATTTTTGCCTCCATACGTATTCTTTTATCCAGAAACTCTGCAAGAATTACTTGTGTGTCTTCTGAGCAAATGAATCTGTTCCCATCTTAGAGCACTGTGCCCTTGGACTTTCTCAAGGCTAGAGTTCTACCACTTGAGCCTCAGCACCACTTCCAGCTTTTTTCTATGTATGTGGTACCGAGGAATCGAACCTGGGTCTTCGTGCATGCTAGGCAAGCACTACCACTAGGCCAAACTCCCGGCCCCTGTTTTCAGTTCTTTTACTACAAATCTCTGAGCCCTTGTTCCTCCTTATGATTCACTTCTTTTGGTCCTGAGGTTGCCTTCCTCAATCACATCACCTGGAGGTGAAAATGATGATGTTACAAAGAAAATCAAGTTGAAACCACTTTACTGTTCAACTTGATTTTCTTTGTAACATTTTTGACTCTGATTTGTTCAACTCTATGTACTTGGAAATAATCATCTTAAAAGAATGAGGAATTTTATTTTTATTTAGTCATTCATTTATTTATAATACTATCTTTAAGTACAATGAAGTTTCACTTGAATCTGTCAGTCCATGACTAAAAATGCATCTGGTCAATGTCATCATTTTCTCCCACAGGAGAAGGCTATTTTGTCACTATTGATTCTCCCGTATCAAAAAGAATCCTAACAAAAGCAAAGCAAAGTGCTCATCTCCTGAACTATAAGGAGAAATGTCTATCATAGGACATGAACATGTTGTATCACCAGGTATTTTTCCCCATTGGAATCCTCCATGCACGAAGTGATCATTTGTTAAGTGTGATGAAGTCAGGGGATGCAGTCTCTCAGCAGCTTATAGGCTCAGAGCCTGGACACTATGACTGATAGGCTGAGTTCTTGGCTTTAAAGATTTGGATTTTACTACTTAAAGTATGACAAGGAAAGAAAATAACTTCAAATCAAGGAAATTAGTATTTGGAACATGCAAGTAATACGTAGTATTTATTTGCTTTTGTTAAGATGTGACACATTAAATCAGTAGCCACTATAAGTAAAGCAATAAATGAAAGAACAAAAACATTTTTAAAAATAAAGTTTAGGGGGCTAGGGGCTTGGCCTAGTGGTAGAGTGCTTGTCTAGTGTACACAAGGACCCCCAGTTTGATTCCTCAGCACCACATACATAGAAAAAAAAGCCAGAAATGGTGCTGTGGCTCAAGTAGTAGAGCACTAGTCTTAAGAAAGCCCAAGGACAGTGCTCAAGCCCTGATTTCAAGTCTCAGGACTCGCAAAAAAATAAATACAATAAAATAAAATTTAGGAACAAGTTCCACAAAAATCACCTAACAGTATAAATGGCTAATTATAATGGTTGACATTATCTTTAAATATTTCTGAAATTTTTTCTAATCTCTTAAGGTCTTATCTGTTAATAATTTATTCAGATTATACCTTACTTCCACACAGGCTAACATTTACTATATAAACTTACATGTGATAACCATGAAATACATGAAGTAATACAAAGAGAAGGACACATCAGTGAAGTTGACAGTAATGTGTATTCCTGCCCAGCCTCCTTGTCTATAAAAGACATGGTATATAAACAATTGGTCTACCTCTGGAAGACAATAAGGAAAAGAATGTTTCTAACCTACTCCAACATGACTGCCTAGACAGTAACCACAAACAGTAAATCCTGAAAATCCAAACTAAAATGAAGCAGGGATGAAACCAATGAATTGTGTGAATGAGATACGTTAAGGGTTGTTGGAATCAAAGGTTCAGAGTTGAACACTAAGTCCCGTCATACACTTTTTTCATCATGAAAGAGTAGTATTAATTTAAAAACTCCAGTTTTAGAATCTATTTCCACTGCCACCATGGTCCCTTGTTAGTTTTCATGTTTCTGTGTTTACCTAAAAGGAGACTATTTGACTTCTATGTAAAATAAATCACAATAAAATACCCAGTATAGGGCCGGGAGTTTGGCCTAGTGGTTAAAGTGCTTGCCTAGCATGCATGAAGACCCGGGTTCGAGTCCTCGGTACCACATATAGAAAAAAGCCAGAAGTGGTGCTGAGGCTCAAGTGGTAGAGCTCTAGCCTTGAGAAAGTCCAAGGACAGTGCTCAGGCCCTGAGCTCAAGCCCAGGACTGGCAAAAAAAAAAAAAATACCCAGTATACTATGAAAAAAGCATACAAAAAAAAGAGTTCTCCCATTTTGAGAAAACAAAATAGCTCAATGAAAACTATTTCTAGTATAATCACTCAAAAAAACATTTTATTAAGTAAGTATTCTTTAGGGCTGTCAACAAAATTATTTTATTATTCATAAAAACATTTTTATAGAAACAAAAGCCATATAGTGAATGATTGTTGTCCTTAATGTACTATGTTATCTCTCATCTCTTTTGCTGTCCCTTGGTTATCTCTTATTGTTACAGCATTTTACTTTGTTATCTGATATGATATATTGTATATATGTTTATCTGGTTATTTGAAAAAGGATAGGGAATGGGGGAAAACAAGATGAGGGACAGGAGTAAGGGGAGGGAAATGGGGACCAAGACATGAGAAAGGGTATCAATGTTTGTGAAGTAATGCACCTATCTGATGAATATAATGTAACCCTTCTATTAATTTACCTCAGGGCCTGAGCACTGTCCTTGGACTTTCTCAAGGCCAGAGCTCTACCGCTTGACCCTCAGCACCACTTCCAGCTTTTTCTTTCTATGTATGTAGTATGGAGAAATTGAACCTGGGTCTTCCTGCATGCTAGGCAAGCACTCTATCACTAGGCCAAACTCCCAGCCCCATTTATAAAAATATTTTAACTTCCCTTAGAAAAGTAAAAAAAAATAGTAAGGAATAATTTAAAGGAAAATCCCCTCATGTGTAAGTATGGAAGAGAATTTGAAAATGCTAATCTGTTTATGCTAAATATGCCAGCAAATGGTGTGTCTATTACTTATATGATTTAATTCCTTCAGTATCATTACTTTTATTAAGTGATTTCCCACTGAAGACAAGATTGAGAGACCATAGATTTTCCTCTTAGTGAATTGCTAGCATGCTTTATAGAACACACCAGTGCTACCAGAGGATACACATACCTCGTAGTTCAAGTCTAATAGAATATAAAGGAAAGCTTCCCTTTGAATTCTAGGTGATATAAATTAAAAACAGCTACATTGAAACATTATGTCATGAAATTTAGAAAAGACCTAGATTCTGTTCCATTCTGAAGAAGACTAAAGGAAACTATGTAACTAAAATCAATGTGATTCTCAACTGGTTCCTTTGCTATCAGGGTCATTTCTGGAACAACTGGTAAAAGTTCAGTAATATGTGAGGATTCAGTCGTAGTGATCTGTTAGTTTTCTGTTTAGTTGGTTATATTTGGGACATATAGGGAAATATCTCTGTAGGAAATACACACTGTAGTATTTGAGAATAATAGGGCACCAGGATGGAAATTACTCTCCAGTCACTGCAGAAAAAAGTAATATTTGTAATGCTTTCAGCTTCTACATGATTTTATTATTTTCTTCAGCATAAAAATTTATTTTGATCGTTGTTCTTTGGGTTTATTTTATGTTGTGGTAAGAACACTTATTACTAAAACAATGTCTTAAATTTTAAGTGTACCATGCAGCATAGTCCTTCTCAACTTGTACAGAGATCTGTAGAATTTATTCATCATGTCCAGTCACTCCCTTTGCTCCTCTTCCTAGACACTGGCGAATGTGTTTTCCTATGAGTCTGTCCATCATTGAACACATCAGTTACATTGAAGCACTGAGTGTCAGTTCTAATAAGAATGCTGCTGCTTAGCAGGTTCATCCATGTTCTCATGCATAGAAGAGCTTTCTTCTTTTTAAAAGCTAAATTGTATCCCATTGTGTATGCATCCCATATTTTCTTCATTATTATTATTCAGTATTTATGCTGAATTAGTAAATAATGAAGCAATTATTAGTAGAGTGCAGTTACCACTTGAATATCCTGATTTCCATTTATTCCCAGAAATTCTCTGAAGTGGAATTTGCTGTACCACATGATTGTTCTTTTTGTATTTTAGAAAACAAAGCTTTCCCATATTGACTAACATAGTCGATGTATATTTTTAAATTTTTTATTAGCATACATCAGGTGAACAGGTGGGAAGTGACAGTTTCATACAGGCATACAAGGTACCACGACTGATCCCAAACATTTTTACCAAAGAGAGCACAAAGACCTTCTCCAAAGATAAATATTTAAATATAAGAATAAAAATTCCATCAACACTGAAAATTCTGAGCTTTAGATCTCAAATATTGGCAAATATGGCAAATGGACAGGTTCAGTTTATGAGCTAAAATGCTTAAACATTTATAAAAGAAAGTATTTTCCATTCTATTTTTTTGGCTCCCTTGTCAAAGATTAGGTGGCCATAGGTCTGTGGTTTAATATCTGGGTCCTCAGTTCTATTCCATTGGTCTTCAGGCCTGTTCCAAAATTTCATATGGAATAATAAAAGACCCCGTATAGCAAAAACACTTCTTAGCAGAAAGAACAGCGCTGGAGGAATTTCAATTCCAAACTTTAGACTCTATCACAGAGCTATAATTCTCAAAACAGCTTGGTACTGGCACAGGAACAGGCCTGAAGACCAATGGAATAGAACTGAGGACCCAGATATTAAACCACAGACCTATGGCCACCTAATCTTTGACAAGGGAGCCAAAAAAATAGAATGGAAGAAAGACAGCCTCTTCAACAAGTTGTACTGGCAGAACTGGTTAAGCATCTGCAGAAAACTAAAGCTGGATCCTTCTTTGTCACCTTGCACTAGAATTAACTCCAAATGGATCAAAGACCTGGAGGTAAAAGCTGACACACTGAAAACTCTACAGGAAGGAATAGGAGATACACTAGGCCTCCTTGGCACAGGTCGAAACTTTCTTAATAAGGACCAAGAATCACAACAAATCAGAGAAAGGCTGGATAAGTGGGACTGCATTAAACTGCAGAGCTTTTGTATGGCAAAGGACATAGCTAGTGAACTAATCAGGAAGCCTACAGAGTGGGAGAAGATCTTCACCAACCAAACAACGGACAAAGGCCTCATATCTAAAATATATCAACAACTCAAAAAATTGAATCACTCCAAAACTAATCTCCAAAGTAACAACCATCCCATTAAAAAAATGGGCCAAAGACTTAAAGAGAGTCTTCTCTGAAGAAGAAACAAAAATGGCCTATAGACACATGAAGAAATGCTCAACATCTCTGGTCATAAAAGAAATGCAAATCAAAACAACTCTAAGATTCCACCTCACTCCAGCTAGAATGGCCAGGATCAGGAAAATGAATGACAACAGATGCTGGAGGGGATGTGGCCAGGAGGGATCACTACTACACTGTTGGTGGGAGTGCAAACTCGTTCAACCACTATGGAAAGCAGTGTGGCAGTGCCTCAAAAGGCTAAACATAGAACTCCCCTATGACCCAGCAATTCCACTACTTGGCATTTACCCAACCACCCAGAAACAAGGACATAATAAACCCACTAGCACAACAATGTTCATTGCAGCACTATTCACCATAGCAAAGATATGGAACCAACCTAGATGTCCCTCAGTTGATGAGTGGATCAACAAGTTGTGGTATTTGTACACAATGGAATTCTATGCTGCTGTCAGAAAGAATGACATCGCCCCATTTGTTAGGAAATGGAAAGACTTAGAAAAAATCATATTAAGTGAAGTAAGCCAGACTCAAAGGAACTTAGGCTCAATGGTTTCCCTCATTCGTCATAATCAGTAGAAACCTTGGGCTCTACTAGCAGAGATTTGCAATAGAGCAAAATCTTGATACATAAGGACATATAATGTGAAGCTAATTGAAAGGACCTGCAGGATAGTGAAACAAAAGCCATATAATGAATGATTGTTGTCCTTAATGTACTATGTTGTCTCTCATCTCCTTTGCTGTCCCTTGATTATCTCATATTGGTATAGTATCTCACTTTGTTATCTGATATATTGAATTTATTTGTATTTGGATATTTGAAATTTGATAGGGAAGGGGGGAAAACCAAGACGGGTGGGGGGGTAGGGGGGGAGGGAAACGGGTACTAAGACATGTGAAAGGGTACCAATGTATGTGAATTAATGCACCTTCTGTCTGGCAAATATCATGTAACCCTTTTACTAATTACAATAAAAAAATATAAAAAAAGAAAGTATTTTCATGGCATATATATGCATATATGTGTATATATGCATCTGTATATATGCATATATATTCATAAATATCATTCAGATTTCTTAAGTTCTCAGATCTAAAGAACCTGTTTAATGTTTTTTGTTGGTTGTGAAGCCTGAACTCAGGGTCCAGGTGCTGTCCCTTTTTGCTCAGGGCTCCATTCTACCACTTAAGCCACAGCTCCACTTCTGATTTTAAAGTGTTTAATTGAAGATGAGTCTCATGGGTACTTTTCTGCCTAAGGCTGGCTCAAAACCGTGATTCTCAGATCTCAGCCTCCTAAGTAGCTAGTATTACAGGCATGAGTCACCAGCACTCAGCCTGTTTAACTTTTATGGAAGTTTATGTGTTCTTCCTTATAAGATTACTCTACAAGCAGACTCAACAAAAAACTTATGCACTTGTCTTGTTTTCTGTTAAGCTTTCCTTGCCTTTCTTATCTATTTCATGACTAGCCATCACCATCAACAAAATAAAGGAAGGTTCCTAACTTAAAAGTGTATTCTCAACTGGATAGCTGCAACTAAGTCATTTTCTCTTCTCATTCTAGTCATTTAGTAATGAATTTATTACCTCATTTGGCATAATGGTGTTATATGTACGAAATATATCAATAGGTTCCTCGTGTTATTGTAGCAAAGATTTCATTGTCTGACACTGCTTACTGAATAGCTTTTGATATTTCCATTAACTTTGAGTTTGGAATTCCATTTTGTAACCACCACACATAATTGAATTTTTTGTATTTTCATAATCATACTACCTTATGCTTTTGCCAGTTTAGATCAGTTTAAAAGGCATGGTGATTATTTTTTTTACTATAGCCATGTACCAATTCCATATTGGGTTTCCCTTATCAAAACTGAGAATGTGACAAGTTAGCTAACCACATCAGATATTAGAGAATTTTGCTTAGAAGCAGCTGTTTTCTCCACATCTTTTCCTGAGGTAACTTATTTTCACTTCAAGTGAAAGACATAATAAATGACATTCTGTACTTAGAAGCATTATATAGATAATAATGTGCTGTAACAATGTAATTAGCAACATCTGTTCACATATTCCAAACAAATATTAGCATAGATCCACAAAAGCAAAGATTATGAGCTGTTATGTGAACCAATCATATTTCTATTTAATCTTATATTATAAAATGAAGGTAAACAATATTATGGTGTCAGTCCAGAGTGAAACCAGAAAGAAAGAACACAATCTTTTCAGAAAATTTTGATCATTGTCTATTTCATTTGCCCAATGATTAAAAACTGTGATCTGGTAAAAACAAGAAGGTTGAAAGTGCTGTGCTTTATTTCATGAGATCACAAGGCTGAGACTCTCAGAGAGCAATTACCCAGTTCTCCAAGTCCTTTTCCATCTGAGAAGAGTGGTGATGGATTGGAATGCATACATGCATTAGCATCAGTCAGACCCGGATTTGTAATCAGGTCCCTTCTTTATGAATTGTTTGCCTTCTCTGAACTCAATGATATTAAAGGGTACTGTCTGCAATGAGTTCTTTGAAGCTAGTAACTATGTTTTGGATAATAATTAAAATAGCACTAGTTCTGGAGGGAATCATAAAAGTATAGGAGAGTTACTTACAAAATCTGATGTGTTAAAGCTGAGTTCAGGTGGCTTACACCTGTAATCCTAGCTATTCAAAAGCCAGTCTATGCAGAACAACTTGAGAACTCTAATCTTCAGTTAACCACCAAAACACTGGAAAAGGATCAAGTGGTAAAGTAATAGATTTGAATGAAAAGGCTGAGTGATGCCTTAAGTTCAAAGCCCAATCCTGTCATTAAAAGAACACAAAAAATAATAGACATGTTGCTCCAACACTTTTTGGATGTTCAACCCATCGCTGATTGCAGATAAAGAACACCATTAACAGCCTGAAGGTAAGCTGGCAGAAAGGTTTCTGGAGAAGGAAAGGTCCTGGCACACAGCTGGTTTGCAAGTGCTAGTCCTAAAGTGCTTCTCTGTGGACTGAGGTACACACACACACACACACACACACACACACACACACACACACAAAGAGAAGAAAAAAAAACTAGCACAAGTTATATTTTTTCTTCATTTTATCTCTTAAAAATCTTTACGAAGAAGGAAATTATAGTTTTTTTAGCTTTTTCTTTTTTAAATTTTATTGTAAAGATGGTTTATAGTGGGGTTACAGTTACATGATTCAGGTAAAGAGTACATTTCCTTTTGAAGAGTGTCACTCCCCAGTTCACTCCCAGTTTTGCCCCTCCTGTCTTCCCTCCCCCACCCCGAGGTTGTAAAGTTCATTTTCAGCAGTGTCTAGTGAGTATCCCTACTGAATTGCTTCACCCTTTGTCCTCTGCCCCACGATTTCTCTGCTTCCCTTCCTCTCCCCAAATCAGATTGCTTTATATATGAGAAAAAGGGTACAGAAATCAAATAGTGACAAAAATGAACGAAAGAAAAAGATTTTTAAAAAAGCACTTCAGAGTTGTTTTGATTTGCATTTCTTTTATGACCAGAGATGTTGAGCATTTCTTCATGTGTCTATAGGCCATTTTTGTTTCTTCTTCAGAGAAGACTCTCTTTAAGTCTTTGGCCCATTTTTTAATGGGATGGTTGTTATTTTGGAGATTAGTTTTGGAGTGATTCAATTTTTTGAGTTGTTGATATATTTTAGATATGAGGCCTTTGTCCGTTGTTTGGTTGGTGAAGATCTTCTCCCACTCTGTAGGCTTCCTGATTAGTTTACTAGCTATGTCCTTTGCCTTACAAAAGCTCTGCAGTTTAATGCAGTCCCACTTATCCAGCCTTTCTCTGATTTGTTGTGATTCTTGGTCCTTATTAAGAAAGTTTCGACCTGTGCCAAGGAGGCCTAGTGTATCTCCTATTCCTTCCTGTAGAGTTTTCAGTGTGTCAGCTTTTACCTCCAGGTCTTTGATCCATTTGGAGTTAATTCTAGTGCAAGGTGACAACGAAGGATCCAGCTTTAGTTTTCTGCAGGTGCTTAACCAGTTCTGCCAGCACAACTTGTTGAAGAGGCTGTCTTTCTTCCATTCTATTTTTTTGGCTCCCTTGTCAAAGATTAGGTGGCCATTGGTCTGTGGTTTAATATCTGGGTCCTCAGTTCTATTCCATTGGTCTTCAGGCCTGTTCCTGTGCCAGTACCAAGCTGTTTTGAGAATTATAGTTCTATAATAGAGTCTAAAGTTTGGAATTGAAATTCCTCCAACGCTTTTCTTTCTGCTAAGAAGCGTTTTTGCTATATGGCCAGGATCAGGAAAACGAATAACAACAGATGCTGGAGGGGATGTGGCCAGGAGGGATCACTACTACACTGTTGGTGGGAGTGCAAACTCCTTCAACCACTATGGAAAGCAGTGTGGCAGTGCCTCAAAAGGCCAAACATAGAACTCCCCTTTGACCCAGCAATTACACTACTTGGCATTTACCCAACCATCCAGAAACAAGGACATACTAAACCCACTAGCACAACAATGTTCATTGCAGCACTATTCACCATAGCAAAGATATGAAACCAACCCAGATGTCCCTCAGTTGATGAGTGGATCAACAAGTTGTGGTATTTGTACACAATGGAATTCTATGCTGCTGTCAGAAAGAATGACATCGCCCCATTTGTTAGGAAATGGAAAGACTTAGAAAAAATCATATTAAGTGAAGTAAGCCAGACTCAAAGGAACTTAGGCTCAATGGTTTCCCTCATTCGTCATAATCAGTAGAAACCTTGGGCTCTACTAGCAGAGATCTGCAATAGAGCAAAATCTTGATACATAAGGCCATATAATGTGAAGCTAATTGAAAGGACCTCCAGGATATTGAAACAAAAGCCATATAATGAATAATTGTTGTCCTTAATGTACTATGTTGTCTCTCATCTCCTTTGCTGTCCCTTGGTTATCTCATATTGGTATAGTATCTCACTTTGTTATCTGATATATTGAATTTATTTGTATTTGGATATTTGAAATTTGATAGGGAAGGGGGGGAAACCAAGACGGGAGGGGGGTGTGGGGGGGGGAGGGAAATGGGTACCAAGACATGTGAAAGGGTATCAATGTACGTGAATTAATGCACCTTCTATCTGGCAAATATCATGTAACCCTTTTACTAATTACAATAAAAAACAAAAAAGGAAGAAAAAAAAAGCACTTCAGAATTACTCCAAAACTAATCTGTAAAGAAACAACCATCCCATTAAAAGATGGGCCAAAGACTTAAAGAGAGTCTTCTCTGAAGAAGAAATAAAAATGGCCTGTAGACACATAAAGAAATGCTCGATATCTCTGGCCATAAAAGAAATGCAAATCAAAACAACTCTAAGATTCCACCTCACTCCAGTTAAAATAACCATGATCAAGAAATCTAATAACAACAGATGTTGGAGGGGATGTGGCCAGGAGGGATCACTACTACACTGTTGGTGGGAGTGCAAACTCATTCAACCACTATGGAAAGCAGTATGGCAGTCCCTCAGAAAACTAAACATAGAGCTCCCCTATGACCCAGCAATTCCACTACTTGGCATTTACCCAATCATCCAGAAACAAGGACATACTAAAGCCACTAGCAAAAAGATGTTCATTGCAGCACTATTTATCATAGTGAAGATATGGAACCAACCCAGATGTCCCTCAGTTGATGAGTGGATCAACAAGATGTGGTACTTATACACAGTGGAATTCTATGCTGCTGTCAGAAAGAACGACATCTCCCTATTTGTAAGGAAATGGAAAGAGTTAGAAAGAATCATATTAAGTGAAGTAAGCCAGACTCAAAGGAACATAGGCTCAATGGTTTCCCTCATTTGTCATAATCAGTAGAAACCTTGGGGTCTCCTAGCAGAGATTTACAATAGAACAAAGCGTAGATACATAAGGCCATATAATATGATGCTAAATGTAAGGACTTCCAGGATATAGAAACAAAAGCCATATAATGAGTGATTGTTGTCCTTAATGTACTATGTTATCTCTCATCTATTTGGTGTCCCTTGGTTATCTCATAATGTTACAATAATTCACCTTGTTATCTGATATATTTTATATATGCTTAATTGATTATTTGAAATAGGATAGGGAAGGGGGAAAACAAGATGAGTTGGATGAGAGGAGGAAGACAAAAAAAAAAGAAGTCTATCCATCAGCAAGGAATAAGTTCTCTGGGGAAGTTTTTATTTAAGTTTTAATATTATGGAAATCTTGAAGCAAATCATTTTTAATATTATAAAATGTTTGTTAAAATTCTAATGATTTGCATAGGCCCATCCCCACTTCCATTAAATAAACTAATTGGGAAAAAAAGCATTTCAAAGAGTAAAATGAAAATAAATGTTTTCTCTTTTTCTTTTCTTTTTTTTTTTTTTATCAATACTAGAGTTTGACCGGAAGGCCAAGTTCAGAGGCCAGCACTCCATTACTTGAATCACCCATTTCTTTTTACATGTTCTTTTTCAAGTAAAGTCTGTACTTTTTGCACAGGGATTCAGGCCACAGTACTGCTACATGTGCCATCTATGCAGTTAGAATTACAGACATGAGATCACATACCCAGTTTCTTTTCTGAGATTAGGCCTCTCTAACTTTTGCGTAGGCTGTTATTGGTCAGAAATCCTTACAATGTCTACCTGCATAAACAGTAGATGGGGAAAGGGCAGGAGTGTAGCCTAATGGTAGAGTGCTTGCCTAACATGCAGGAAGCCCTGGGTTCGATTTCTTGGTATCACATACACAGGAAAAAATGGAAGTGGTGCTATGGCTCAAGTGGCAGAGCGCTAGCCCTAAACAAGATGTATAGAAAAGGACAGTGCCCGGGTCCTGAGTTCACGCCCTAGAAAAAAAAAAGAGTAAATGGGAAAACTGCTTAGCTCCTCTGTTATTTTTTTCTAACAGTCTTTAACAAAAGTTTTTCTATAGTTGTTTTTAATCCTTAGTGAAATATTTAAGAAACCAAGTGCTTAGTTAATAAATCTGAAATCCTGTACTTTTATTTGAATGTTGCTGGTTTCTTTGAATAAATATTGAACCCAGATAGTAAAAGTCAAGATAAAATTTTAACAGATATATTCAGCAAGCATTGGGTAAGCTTTGTAATCACTCACCGTTTGTTCTTTTTCAGTTACTTTTACAAATTCACTCACTAGGCATTTGCAAATTCAATCCACTTAATGAGAATGATTGCTCTCTCAAGCATGGCCTCCATTGATAAATGCAATACCTGAACTGTTACACTCAGCATGTCTAGCCAGGAAACCCTAAAGACCTTATCACCTTCTGTGAACTCAAGGTATTACCCTCATACTAATGAATTTCCACATTGGTATCCTATCCAAGCTTTACACCAGAGTTCCAATTGCACATTTCAATGGCTAGATCTTAATAAAATATAGTGAAAACTAACCCCAAAACTTTATGTCTCCATCTACCATCCTACCTCAGAGCCAAACAAAATTCCTGCTCAATGACATAGTCATACACCCAATGAGACATTACAAACCTCAGTTGTTCCTTTTGCTTTCTTCCTTCTCCCTTCCACATATTGGATGCCAGCACTGAACAGCACTCCTGAAGCCACTTCCTTTCCCAGGAGATCACTTCACTTTAGTTATTCATACTACTTGGCCTTTGCCTCCGGCAAGTCCCCTGCCTTTCTCTGCCACATGATTCTAACATCCTTCTTGTCAGAGCCTTCTCACTAAAACAGCATAACATTTGTCATCCTAAAAGCTCACAATAACTACTATTCACAGCTTTCAGAAGACAAACATGTCAAGATGCTTCTAACCTCTGATTTCATTACCACCCGACATTTTTCACCATGCCACAGAGAGTCCATTTATACCCGGTCTACAGTGTGTCTCCATATCTTTGAACATCTTTCCTAGAACTTGCACCTTTGGGGCTGGCTGAAAATTTCCAAATTATCTTTCAACGTTCCTCTAGCTTTTGTCATGAAAGTAGCCACAGAAGGTGCCTTCAGGGTGGTTAGGGTGGGGAATATGTTGTTACTTTTTGAGTGTCCACAGGAATTTTGATCTGACTATAGTTGCATTCAAAAAAAATTTAATATGTTTAATGAATAAGCTTAATGTGAAGATTTTTTGCCATCTTTTTTTATATTATCGAATGTTCTAGCTTGAGTCCAGTTGCCAAGTTAGCAGATGTGGAAGGGTGCACTGTCTTCTCTAGGTGACAATGTCTACATGATCACAGTCTCAGCCATTATGGGCATTCAATGGGTATTTGATAACTTCATTTTTTCAATTTTTTCGTATATTTATATATATATATATATATATATATATTTTCCAGTCCTGGGCTTGAGCTCAGGGCCTGAGTACTGTCCTTGGGCTTTCTCAAGGCTAGAGCTCTACCACTTGAGCCTCAGCACTATTTCCGGCTTTTTCCTATGTATGTGGTATGGAGGAATCGAACCCATGTCTTCGTGCATGCTAGGTAAGCACGCTACCACTAGGCCAAACTCCCAGCTCAAATATTTTTATTATAATTATATTCACCAGATAGGAGGTACATTACTTCACAAACCTTGATACCCTTTCTCATATCTTGGTTCCCATTTCCCTTCCTCCACCCGCACCCCTTATCTTGTTTTCCCCCTTCCCTATCCTATTTCAAATAAACAAGTAAGCATATGTACAATATATCAGATAACAAGGTAAAATACTGTAACAATATGAGATAACCAAGGCACAGCAAAAGAGATGAGAGATAACATAGTACATTAAGGACAACAATCACACATTATATGGCTTTGTTTCTATATCCTGGAGATCCTTTCATTTAGTGTGATGACTTCATTTTTACAGCACCCTTTTTGGCTACATGCATAGGGATACCTGAATTTTGATAGATATATTTTATTTCAGCATTTTCCAAGATTTCCCTGCCACTTGTGTTCCACTTTTCTTCACAAGAACTCTTCATGAATGAGCAACAAAAACTGTCTGTTATTGAGACATGGCTCAGCAAGACTAGGCACACTACAAGATGGAAGGCAATTCACTAAACTCTCTACTCTCACTACATCTCCATCTTCCTCTCTGAAGTAAGGTTTTTTTAGGTCCTTCACTATGCAAAACACATCTTTTAAAAGCTCAGCTTTCTGCTGAACAGATGCAAAGGGAGTATTTCTAAATTGCTACACTTTTCTACCATTCGCATGGCACTTAAGCCAGTGTCTGAGTGATATTTAAAATAAAAAATACATAGGATGTTAATTTCATTACTTTAATTTTTGAATACATATTTTATATTTCCTTTGGTTGCATGAAATTTTAGATTGTGCTTTCATGGCATTTTAAGCATTAAGATTTCTTCTTTGACAAATCACTTATTCAATTATATTCAGTTTTTCCTTATTTATACAAATGGACAGCAAACTTTTACCTAGACACATCACAATTCTCTCCCTTTTTCTTTAAATTTAAACATGATTCACAGCTGTAATAAGATCTCTGTTCACATCTACTACACACTAGTAATCTTTTCTAGCTATAAGATAAATGGTATAATATGGTCAAAAACTAGAAATTAGTCAGATTAAAAAGATATAACTTGCTGGATGCTGGTGGTGAAAGCCTGTAATCCTAGCTACTCAGGAGGCTGAGACCTGAGCATCAAAGTTCAAAGCCAGCCCAGGCAGGAAAGTCCTTGAGACTCATATCTCCATGAACCACCAGAAAACTGGAAGTGGCTCTGTGGCACAAATGGTAGAGCACTAACCTTGAGTGATAAAGCTCAGGAACAGTACCCAAGCTCTGAATTCAAGCCCCATGACCAACACAACCGAGAAGAACAATATAAGCCTATAACCTATGAAGCATTACATGTTTAGATTTAATTTCACTGTAAAAAGATGGGAAAGAATATATTATATATACAGTAAGGATTGGTTAAAATGCAATAATTACATTTTCTATTTAGGAAATGCTCAGGATATTTGTGCTCAATGAATTATTGTGTTTTCATTAAGTTAAAATCTTACTGAATGAATTTATTGACTTCTGGTGATAATGAAACACTCCTTAATTAAACTTATTTCTAAACGCAAAAATTTCATTTTGCTTAATGTTTCATATAATTTTTGAAAATGAAATATCATTTTGTATTCTAAATGTAATCATAAAGTGCATCTCTAAATGGATATGTGTTTTAGAGTTTTTACAAGCTCCAGTTTTAGGAAAAGAACATCTATTATATAAAGTCTCTGTATTAAATGGAGAGCGTTACCAAATGTAGGAAAAAATACCTGTGAACCCAGCTGAGTGGTTGAGGGAAATAAAAAAGCTTGAGACTATATGAAAAACAAACTAAAAGCAAAAAGTATTGAGGATGTGTCTCGTGAGAGAAATAGAGTCAGAGGCAGAGATGAAAATGAATAACCTTTGTTTTCATACAGTAAAATCTAAGCCTGTGAATAAGATGTTGCAGACATTTTATAATCTGGCCCCGTACTTCCCTGTCACCACTTCCCACCTAATTTTCTATGTGTGACTTGTACATCTTTGGCTTTGTAAACATCATCAATGATTACCTCAGATAATAAAAATGATAATTTAAATAATTGTAATTGGCCTTGTACTATATATGTGTTAGGGGTCATTCTGGAGCATAGAGCCTCTAATAGTAGACAATAGGGTCAAATTCTTTAATCTTTAGTGGCATTCAAATGTGATCGAGAAAGGCAGAAAACAAAGAATAAGCTCCTAATTGCATTACACACACACACACACACACACACACACACACATACACACACAACACAATGATGAAAATGTAGAAATGTGGGGTTTTTGAAGGGTTGGGAAGGAGTGGTTTATATTTTGGGTTTTGTATTGGTCAAATTGGTCTAGGAAGTCTCTTAAACAAAGAGGAGGTTGGACCATGAGTTTGGCCCACTGGTAGAGTGCTCACCAAGCATGCACAAAGACCTGGGTTCAATTCCTCAGTACCACTTACATAGATAAACCCAGAACCCATCTATACATTACAATAAAAAATGAAAATAAAAATAAATAAAAAGAAAAACATCATTAAAAAAGACAGAAGTGGTGCTCCTGTGGTTCAAGTGGTAGAGCTCTAGCCTTGAGAAAGTCTAAGGACAGTGCTCAGACCCTGAGTTCAAACCCCAGGACTGGCAAAACATTTTTTTAAAGAGAAGCGTTTTCATTTAGACTTGAATAATGAGAAAGTTCGGTTCTAGAGGAATAACAAAATCCTACAAATAAGCAGTAAGTCTGCAATACTTCAAGGTGCCTTACACGACACAGTCTGATGGCCAGAGTATTTGGAACCTGGGGTAAAAGAGAATGAGATAGGACAGGGAACAAAGGAAAAGATTATGAAACATCTGTGTCAGACCCTGTTTTAGGTAATATGAACAATATTGTTTGAGCCATGTTTGAAATTAGGATTATATTGTAATTATCGTGGAGAACCCCTGAGGCTTTTAGCAAGACAGAATTGTGATATATTGTAAGCTTCACCAAGATTGAGCAAGCTGTTTTCCAGAGAAAAAGTCTTAGAAGAGCAAAACTGGAAGCTAGCTCCTAATTAGGAGATGGGTACATAGTGAGGATTAGAGAGCATGGTCAATTTGTCTAGGTTGTAGCTACAGAGATGGGAAGTGGGATGATCTAAAGGAATTGTTAGAAGAGAAGCCTGGGCTCAAGGAGCATCCCTGAAGTGTGTTTAAATAACTGGAAAATGGGCATATAATTTAATTACATTGAGAAAATTTGAAGAGAAGTAAACAGAATTAACTTCAGATTGATCATGAAAAATTTGAGCTACCTATCTGACCATCATGTACACATACTTATATACATAAATCATCTGTCAGGGAGAAAGAAATGTAAGTCTAAGAGTCCTAAGGGTACGGATAATATTTCAAGTTGTAATGTTCATGCTGTTGTCAAGGGGAATCATATAGCGAAAAAGACGGCACTAGGTAGAAACACTAAATATTCATAGTTTTAGCATGAAAGAAGAGCCTATAAAAGATGCTAAGAGTGAGAAGCTAGAGACTTAAGGAAAAATACAGACAGTGACAGAAAAGATATCTAGTGAAAAATGTAAGAGGGAGGAATGAATTGTACCAAATGTGTCTGAGGTGTCAGGTCGGACAGGAAAAGCAAATAGCATTGGCATTAGCAATTCACGGGTCATGCGTAGGAGCTAAATAAAAGCTATTACAAGGGTGTATTCTGTGCAGCCTCATTAAAGTGACTGGGTAGAGAACACAAATTAGCTAGAGAAGACAAATACAGACAATTTTTCCAAGTTTACCTACAAAATGGAGCAGTGAGAAGATGACAGTCACCAGAAAGGGAGATGATGTGAAGGAAAGGATTTTTTAAGATGGGGTATTGTACAGAATGTTTGAAAACTGGTGGAAGTAATCTCGGAGATTACTGATTACTGATGCAGGAGAGAAGATAATTAATGACACAGGAGAGAAGGGAAATAATTCTAAGAACCAATGCCTGATGTGGAAAGGGAATGGGATGCTGAGCAAAAGTCACAACAAATGCAAGAATCCTACAAACAAAGGAATATTTGAGATGCTGGGAGAGGAAAGATAAGGATGTAGCAATCCACTGCTAAGTCAGATTTTCTTTATGGACTGTACACAAGAATTATCACCTCAGTGTGCTTAAATATTAGAAATTTCAGGTAATAGAATAAAGCATGATTTCATGCCTTGAAAACAAGAAGGCACATCAATTGTCTTATAGAATGGGTTGTATGAATGCAATAGGCTATGTCCTAGTACCTTCAGGCAGTATTGACTGACCATCGGATAAAAAAGGTTCTATATTTGAAGGAAATGCAGTCAGTAAAAGCTTAAAGGTTTTCTTAAATTAGTCCGCAGTTTTGCAGACCTAGAAAAAAACTGATGTGCTTTTTGGTGAGTTGAGCGAGATGGAGGAGGGAAGACAAGGGAAATCAAGTTGTTTATGGGACAGTGATTGGGCCCGGGACAATAAAAGATAAGGTGGAAGTAAGGTGAAGTTAGGAAAAGGTCTAGAAGAAATGTGTGTCCTTACTGATCTACTGTGATTTCTAAAATGCAATATGAATGCCAATTTCTCTATAAAATAGCTCTTAACACTTCAGGCAAAATTAATTCTCTTACTCCTTGTTACATAACATTTTTATGCATTTCTCTATGATAGCATTTGTTACATTTAACTCATGTTCCATGCCTATATATCCCAGAAGACTGTAAAATTTAAAGGGCAGAACTATTTCTTATTTATTATATTTTTATATGAGACAATGTAGGACAGTAAGAAGGTCCTCAAAGAACACTTGGTAAATGAAGGCAGGTAGTATGACAAGAAAAGAGGACTTTGTACTGAGAATAAGAAAGTATTGAGTGTATTTCTTTTCAAAAGTGTCACCTCTTCTCTCATTTTCTCCCACTTTTCCCTCCTGAACCCTTGTTACACAAGTTGTGCAGTTCATTTTCAACATGGTCTCTAGTGTCATCACTGCTGCATTTGTTCAACTTTTGTCCTATTTCTGTGCTTCCTCCTTACTATCTCCCAAACTGATAAACTTACATACAAGGCAAAGAGCTCTAGAAATAAAAAAAAAACAGCAATAAAGGAGAGAAAAAGAAGAGAAATGACAAAAGCCCTCTTGTTGTTGTGTCTTGGAGTTCATTTCCATAAGCATCATTTTATAAGATTTATTATTAGTGCATAGCTATTGAACCCTTTTCATCCTCCCCTAAGAATATCCTCCTTTGGTCTCACTGTGTGAATGTCCAAGTATGTTTTTTTGTCTTTTACCATCCATTATGCTTACTTGTATATTAATAGGTACATTCTAATTTCCACAAATGTGGAAACGATGCAACCTATGTTCCTTTGGGTCTGGCTTACGTTCCTTAATATATTTTTTTACAAGTCTTTCCATTTCGTTGTGAATGGTCAATATCATTTTTTCTGATGGAAGTGTAGAATCTCATTGCATTGTGTATGTATACCACATTTTCTTAATCTATTTCTCTGCTAAGAGGCATCTGGGTTGATTCCATTTCTTAGCTGTGGTGTGCAATGCTGCAATACGTAACTGCCTACCCTCTGTACATCACCTTTGCAATAACAATTTTTTTAAGAAAAAAGAAAAGCTCTAGAGAGGTCCACTGAAATCATTCTTATTGACGACAGGTAAGAAAATATTGTCTGGTTGGCACTGTACTGTGAATGATTTTTTGGCATGTCATGCTTTGCTTTAGGGGGACCCCTAACTGTTACTGTCCGCACCACTGCTGTGATTCTAGAAATTCTTTTCTTCCCTCTAGTTTCAACAAAAGCACTACATTTCATATGGAGCCACCTGATTTCCAGGTGCTCTCCTGTGTTTTATATTTATATCATTATGAGAAATATATTAGTCTGTTTATCATTAGAGTTTGCCTTTAAAATAAAGTCCCTTTTACATCATTGTAAAGTAAGTCCTTGACAGCTGGATGAAGTTTGATTCTGACATGCTCTTTTCTAAGAATCCTTAAATACCCAGAAACTGAAACATGGAAAATTTGTAAAGAAGGAATAAAAGATAAAATATAGGATGTTTGTTAACATTCAATAAAATAGTCTATTTCAGTAAGGATAATAACAGTATCTGGTAAATACTTCACAGATTTTAAGGACAAGGCATTAATAAGTCAGTCTCTGAATTTTTCTCATTAAATGATCTAACCATGATAGTTGGCTCTTAATTCTTGACAGATTAATAATTCAAATATATTGTCCAATTTCTTGGCCTAACTGGTACTTTATGTTGACATTATTTGCTTTCCCAAATGAGTAAATTTAACATAATATCAATTATAACTGAAAAAATATACACCCTGGATATATTGTTCGATTAGCTTTCCTTATAAGAAAAACTACTGCAGTATATTTTAGAAGAAACTCATGTCTGTAACATTATATAAAATGAAAATGTGTTCTAGTGAAGTGCATTTTATAGCAATGTATAGTGTATCATATAGGACGCAGGCCTCTTCTAGATAGTCACTTATTATCTTGGAAGTGAACCACTTAGGATACTTTCTATCAGAATTTCTGCTATGGAATTTAAAATGTGATTTTTACCTTGTACCAGAGTTGTAATAGGTTCCCAAATATGTTTCACGTGTAAATGTTTACGAAACCTTTAAGTCAGCCCTGGTATGTAGCACAACAACTACCCATCTCCTTGTAAGACTGAGGCCTTTAGGGAAGGGAATATTAAATGGCAAACAGTATGCTCCAGTGTTATAGTTAGGGAACCGTACTTGATTTATAATCTATCTAATACTGTAAAGTAATCCACAATTTAATGAAATTGCATTCTACTTGAGTTCTCCTTAAGATTTGGCTTTCTTTTTCCCTTTTACATATAATTCCTGAGACAAAAATTTGCATTTGAAGTAAGTTTTCAGACTGTCATCAAAAAAATCATGCTGAAAGAGTCTAATCCCAGATGAAGGCAGATATGAAACTCAGCAAACTATGGAAGACATTGGATAAGAAATATGAACTTAGTTGATTTAAGACAGTGGATGATTCCTTTTATGGTAGCAGTAGGAAATAAAATTCTTCTTCACTTGAAACTCAATAATATACAGAATATTTAATCAGATGTAATCATTAACATTCAAACTTACTTCAAAATAAAATGTATTTTCTTGGAAAATTTGGTAGACATTCCATTGTAAGGAATTTTTGTAGACATTTCAAAATTCCCTTGGATTTAAATTGTTTCTATTCCATTATACTAAAGAAATACTAAGTAAGTCAGCTTAGTTTTATTTTAACTATGTCCCATCTTTAAGCTGACACTCTTGAGTATCACTGAAGTGAAGATGATTAACTTTCTTTAGATTTCTCTTAGTATTTTCTAGCATCTTCCATGTGCATCTTCAAGCATAAATGCACACAATTATTTCTCTTCTGGGATAAATGCACAAAGATAAAAATGAATATGAATTTTTGATATAATACAATCTATTTTTAATCCAATGAGTTTGAACTGACTTGATAGAGTGGGAATCCAGATATGTTTATAATTTTATTCAGAATGAAGTTATCATTTGGAAACTATGTAACAAATATGAAATTATGCACTATTTCAACAGTTTAAAGGAAAAATATAACTCTAAATTTCTAGTACAAATATCCAAACTATGACCATCTTAGAAATCAAAAGTTATGCCAGCACCAGAGTCATGCCTGTAATCCTAGCTTCTCACGATGCTGAGCTCTGAGGATTACACTTCATAGCCTGCCAGAGCAAGAAAGTCTATAAGACGCTTACCTCTTGGAGCTGTGGCTCAAGTGGCAGAGCACTAGCCTTGAATGAAATAGCTAAAGACAGCACCCGTGCCCTGAGTTCAAACTCTCCAAGACTAGCACAATAAAAAAAATTCTACTAACAAGTTGATAATATAAAATTTATATTATTTTTCCTTAATGAATTCCGTGGCTCCCCTCCTTTAACAGGAACATAATATGAAAATGGCATGGCCTTGGTATTCAGGGTACTGTAAACTTGATTTCAAATCTCAATTATGCCCAAGTAGCTTTATGAGCAAATCATTTAGTCATTCTGATTTTGACTTCCCCTTCTATTATGTGCTTAGACATCACATTCATATTATGTATCCTGGAAGTATTTTGTGTATCTTGTGATGACTTTACCTCAGAATATCCTCTAAGAAAATGACATAGTGGGGCCGGGAGTTTGACCTAGTGGTTAAAGTGCTTGCCTAGCATGCATGAAGACCCGGGTTCGATTCCTCGGTACCACATACATAGAAAAAAGCCGGAAGTTGTGCTGAGGCTCAAGTGGTAGAGCTCTAGCCTTGAGAAAGTCCAAGGACAGTGCTCAGGCCCTGAGCTCAAGCCCAGGACTGGCAAAAAAAAAAAAAAGAAAATGACATAGTATGGTAGTTTTGCAAGTCCTTGTGGTAGTCAAGACAGTTATCTTTGTTCAAGATAACAATAAAAATAGGAAAGAGAAGGGGGAGAACAAGATGATTGGGAAGAGGTGGGGGAGGGAAATGGGGACAAAAAACGCGAGAAGGGTACCACTGTGTGAGAAGTAATTCACCTATTACCTGATGAATGTAACTGTAACCCTTCTATACATTACGCCAACAATAAAGAAAATAAAAAGAGATGACAATAAATGAACCCAGGCTACTCAATATTACTATGCCAGAATGTCTCTTCTGGTTTTCTTTGTTTCTCTTTCATTCCTGATTTGGAAATTGGACATATCTCTTGAATTCCAAGTTGGTCCATTTTACCTTTGCTTTACTTCACTATGGCAGTTGCCCAGTGGAACTGGAACTTCCCTTGAAGTCAAAGGGCTCATATCAGAATCACTCTCCTTTGCCCCTTGAACTAGTATCCTAGACATTTGTACTAAATTGCATGTGACATAAATACCAGTTTACATCTCCTGAGATTCCTGACCCCTGTGTCTCAAGGAACTCCCTTTTGAGTCATTGTATGTTACCTATCTTAGTAACTTCCTCTACTCCTGGCAACTGGACTCAAGACACCAAAAAATTCATTATAAAATGATTTTTGTAAAAAGTCCATTCAGCAGAACTCCTAACTATATAAAGCAAATGCTGACAAATCTGAAAGAAGAAATGGACAGAAATATAATACACTGCACTCTAAATTTCACGTAACATTAGAAAACGAACATCACTATTCATATAATCTCCCCTGTTCATCCTACCCCTCAAAAAAAGTGTACCAAGCTAAGGTTCCATTCACAACCCATACTATAGCATGTTTCTAATGAGAAGGGCTTGGACTGTAGCATAGGCTTATACAAAGATTACTAATTAATTTATCAGTATTGAAAGTTTAGTATTTTCCCAGCAATTAAAATGAAGGTAAATTTAGAAATTATTTTTTAGTTTCACATAATAAATTATATACACTATGGCTTCTGAAGTTTATTCAGAACATTTATAACATTAGCTTAGCATCAGATAGCTATAGAGCAGAATTACTAAATAATACCAACAACAAATTACATTGGAACATGATCCTCTAATCCAACATGCTTTTCAGAGATAGCTAATTGGGGTATTTGTTTTTCTTTGACAATTACTGAAGGCTTTGATTGTAAATTTAACCAAGCATTTTTGTTGCTTTTTATCTTGTGTTGGTGTCAGTTGGGGGTCACTGGATTCCGATATGTATCTTTCTTTTGATAAATGTAGATTGATTTCTCTGGGAGATGCTTTTCTTAGCTAAATTATCAAAAGTTAAATGCCAATTTTTCTCTACATAAAATGTTTTTCTTAAAAGCTAACAAAGTTCAGAAATAAAGTATATAAAGTAGCAGCAAGAAGGATTTTAAGCGGGCAAATATATGTTCTCTTAAAACCATTTTAAAAGAGTGAACAATAAAGCAGTGGAATTCAGTAAATACCATGTTGAAAATGAGCTATAAAACTTATAACTACAACCATATATATACAATTATACAACTTATGAGTAGGGGCCTGAGAGAAAAACTGTGAGTGAGGGAAGGGGTGATATTATCCAAAGAAATGTATTCATTACCTAACTTATAGAACTGAAACCCCTCTGTATGTCATCCTTACAATAACAATAAAAATCTTTAAAAAAAAAACCAAAAACCAAAAACGTGCTGAGTGTTTGTGACTCACACCTGTAATCCTAGCTACTCAGGAGTCTGAGATCTGAGGATTCTGGTTCAAAGCTAGCAGAGGCACCAAAGACCATGAGACTCTTATCTCCAATTAAACATCAGAAAAATGAAAGTAGCGCTGTGGCTTCAAGTGGTAGAGCACTAGTCTTGAGCTGAAGAGCTGGCCCACGCCTAAAGTTCAATCCCCACTACTGACAAAATAAAAATATAAAAATAAAAAGCCGAGCTGGGAGTTTAGCCTAGTGGTAGAGTGCTTGCCTAGCATGCACGAAGACCCGGTTCAATTCCTTAGTACCACATACATAGAAAAAAATTTTTTAAAAAGCTGGAAGTGGTGCTGTGGCTCAAGGGGCAGAGCAGTAGACTCGAGAAAGTCCAAGGACAATGCTCAGGCCCTGAGGTCAAGCCCCATCACTGGCAAAAAAACAAATAAATAAAATAACCCCTAGTAAAGCTACCCAAGGAGTAACAATGATTTAAATGCATTGTTCTCCGTCATTGACATGTTTAGTTGAAGCCCCATTGTACAACTACTGAAGGATTTTCTTTAAAGTAAGAACATCTATCCAATTTAATTTATATTTTAATAAGTGTATGAATATTTTAAGAAATTATTATGGTCTTCCTCTATTAGTATGCTAAATTGAACTACATTTCTATTGAAAGTATCTATTTCTACTACACCCCACTGATGACACTGATGAGCCCAATTCTCTTCCTTCTCTGGTGTTCACAATCCACATTTTTTTTTTTTTTGGTTAGTTGTGGGGCTTGGACTCTGGGCCTGGGTGCTGTCCCTGAGCTCTTCAGCTCAAGGCTACCGCCCTACTCCTTGAGCCACAGTCCTACTTCCGGTTTTCTAGTGGTTAATTGGAAATAAAGAGACTCAAAGTTAAGTGCCCCTGCTGCTTTAAACCTCAATCTTAGATCTCAACATAAACTAGGATTACTTAGCCACCGCACTCGGCTTACACAATTTTTTTAATGATCATTTTATGCAAAGTTTTTGTTTCCTTAATTATGTTCAATGGTTGTGCTAAGGAGTTACCATTTAAGAAAGCCGTTCATGAATGCAGTGTATCTTGATCAGTGTTACTCCTTTCAAAATTATTACCTCCCGCTCTTACTTTTTTTATTTTGTAGTATGTATAATGAATTCTTGACTGCATCCTCCCCTGACCCTTCTTCATTTGTCTACCCCTCTCCCTTTCCACCTTTCTCACTTTGGCTTCACCGTTTACCCTCTTGAAGGCAAGAGTTTCCTGATTATTTTGTTAGGCTTTGATTTTATCTTTCTAAGGAATCATACTATCTGAGCATCCATAGAGTCTTCCATGCTTCCATTACTTAATTTGTAACCACTTACACATCCTAATTAACAAAAACGAGGGCAAGCATGCAACCTTTGTTTCTCTGGGTCTGAGTAACTTTACTTAATACAATTTTTTTCCAAGTCTTTCCATTTCCTTAGAAATTTTAATTGTTGGTTTTAAAACCAACTAGATGAATGCACATTTACCATTGACTTTCATTTTACTAGTCAGCTGTTTTATAGTTTTATGAATATCATTTTTACTCTGTACTTACTGTAGAATTTCTTCGTTTCATCATTTCTCAGTTTTATACCTGTCAGACACGGAACTAAAATGCTTTATACGTACATATATTTATATTACATGTATTACTCTATGGCAGTTACCATCATCAGTTTGCATGTATAATGAAATACAAGACTAAACGAGGATGATCTGCTTTCCTCCTCCCTTCTCTTTTATTCTTCCAGGGTTGGAAATTAAGCCTAGATCTTCATATATGCCAGGAAAATGCCCTTCTTTTGGGCAACATTGCACAATTCTTTTGTTTTGCTTTCTTTTCTTCTTCTTGTTTTTTTTTTTTTTTTTTTTTTGCCAGTCCTGGGGCTTGAACTAAGGGCCTGGGCACTGTCCTTGTGCTTCCTCAAGTCTTGCGCTCAACCACTTGAGCCAAAGCACCATTTCCAGCTTTATGAATATGGTACTGAAGAATCAGACTCAGGTTTTTGTGCATACTAGGCAAGCACTCTACCACTAAGCCAACCTCCCATCCCTATTGCACAATTCTTAAAGCTAGATTGGAGATTGAAAGACAGACCTGCTTGAATAATGAATCTGAGGAAAAATAAATGAAAGTAATGTTTAAATTATTTGATAACCATATAATCTTACTATTTTCAGTGGCTCTGAGTTCCTAAATATTACAACTAATAATATGAAAAGGAAAATGACTTCATTGTAAGATGGAGAGAGACAAATAGCTGAATGTTAACAATATTTTTGTTCTACAAATGCTGATGAAAGGAACTGAAAAACACTCCATATTTATCACAACAAAAATTAAGTAATAATGACAAATAAACTTAACATGAAAGCATAATGCTCATGGAAGAAAACTAAATTTATTTGAAGAGCAAAAAATTTGGAAACTAATAAAACACATTATTCTCATATAAGAATCAATATAATAAATTCGTTTTTTACTACTCACTATAAAGTTTAATATTCATTAACTCAACTTTCCTTAGGATTCCAACGTTATTTAATTGGATAAAATATTGTTAAATCAGATAAAATTAATGATATGCACCAGTCATGAACTTATAACAGAAAGCATTAGTGGTAGAAGATTTTTTTCTTTTCATATCTAAGTACACTCTTCTCTGTTCTTACCAAATAAATATTGTTATAAAATACTCTAGTAAAGAAAATGAGACAGAAATAGGTATCAGCATACATAAGAATTTAAAATATGGAAATATTGGTATTTTAACTCAATGACAAAGACATAGGCATTAAATAAATGTGGTATAATAGGTGATTTCTTGAGATAACTTGGAATTAAATTGGCATATACCATGTACATAAATGACAACCAGATGTCTCTGTTTTTCTCCCTTTCTTTCATTCTTTTATCTTTCATTTCTTCCTTCCTTCCTTCCTTTCTCTCTATTTCTTTTTTGCTTGTGCTTGTAATAAGGCTTGCACTCAAGGCTACTTCTCTGCCACTTGATACACAACTTCACTTACAGCATTTTGGTAGTTAGTTGGAGGCAAAGTCTCACTCACATTCCTGCTTGGACTAGCTTTAAAACAAGATACTCAGATCTCAGCTGCCTGAGTAACTAAGATTTCAGGCTTGAGCCACTGATACTCCCTTGGGTGTGTTTCTTAACATACAGTTTATCGTAACATTGTTTCAAATATCAAATAAAAACACTAAGAAAAAAAATTATTAAATAATGACTGAATAAATTATGGTACAAAATCACACGAAACCATTGTAATAATTATTCTTGTATGTTTTAATAAAAGAAGAAAGGCTCAAAAAACTATAATATAGTTTGTTTTGATGGTGGAAGCATTTTGAAATTTCTGGTTTTGTAATTATGCAATAGAAAGATAAAATAAGGTTGGAAATGTACTGGCTTATGTATTTGGGTTACTAATGGTAAACATCGGAATAAGAGTAACTAAAAGGATAGAGAGAAGAGGAGGAAAAGACAAGAAATTATGAAATTTTAAGTTATAACTATATTGAATAAATATGTATTATCAGATAATCATGTTTTATAAATTTGTAATTTAATTTTATGCATGCCAAAACAATTTCATATAGCTATTTATGAATTTTTAGATCTGTATCTTCAACAGTGTTGTTTTTTCTCTAAGCATTCATAGTTAATGTTCATTAGGTAAATCACCAGTCAGCAGATCACTTTACTAAATGATATTCAATGGATATAACATGACCTTGGGTCAAGCTATTGGTTTAGGGAAACAGCGGTATCAGTGAAACTTCAGCTGTGGTAACTTGAAAATTATAAACACTTTTTAAGGGACATTGACTCATAAAAATTGTAAGAGATTTAATTTAATAGGCCTAGCTTGCAGAACTAGGAATGATAATTAGAGCAAAGAAGAAAAGTGTAACAAGTATATCATTGGAGTTGAGTATAATGCCCTCATGCAGATGGAAAATCTAGTTCCAGGGTATCTTCTAAAGAGCAATAATTAAGCTAGTACAGCAGTACTTACAGAGCAAGTAGGATCTAGTTAGAATAGCAGTGATGGAAAAGACAATGGTAACACTTTAATCCAGACCAGAGGCACTTGACTCTTGTATCCTGAAGTGCCTAGGTAGTAGGAATGAAAGAAAGTTGTTCTCAAAGTTCAGAGACAAGTACATACATGATAAAAATTAGTTTGACAAAGTTTAGCCTTCTGAAACTTTTTGTCAGGTCAAATATTTTGCAGTGCATTATGTCCCTTCTCCTCTGAAATGATACTGCATTGTAAAGTCAGAGTAGCTGTATTTTTAAGTAGCAAGATAGGTTCTGACAAAGAACTTTGTAACTTTGAATAGATGTTATTTAACACAACACCTGACAGAATTATATACCATAAATATCCCTTGTTAAAGAGTCCAGTCAAGCATCTCTGACTAAAATCTAATGATGACTTTCTTTCTTATCTATGACATAAAGAAAAAGAGCCTATGACCCAAGATGCTATTGAAAAATATTTCATCCGGCATGGTGTCTCATTCATGTAATCCTAGCTACTCGGGAAGCTGAGACCTGGAGGATTACAGTTCAAACCTCTATTGAACAGAAAAGTCTGTGACTCTATCTCCAGGTAACTAGCAAGAAGGCCAAAGTAGAGGCATTGCTCAAGAGGTTAGTGCTTCAGTCAGCAGGAAAGGTGCAAGAAATCTCTGAGCTCAAACCCTATTACCAGCATACACACACACACACACACACACACACACACACACACACACACACACACACACACACGGAAAGAAAAATATTTTAGGTAAACTCTTTATCTCAGAATGAGACCAAGTCTGAACATTGAAAGTATATTTAGCCTGGCAAAAGTAGCTCTTGGGACCCCAAAAGAATTGAGCTTTTTTCCAATGATATTTAATAACACACACACACACACACACACACACACACACACACACACACACACACAAATAGAAACAATATTGATACTGTAGAAAAGTCCATATTTCCAGATGTACACCAGGAAATGGACTTGCTATAGCCTACCAATAATAATCATGTTATTTTAGGGGCCGGGAATTTGGCCTAGTAGTAGAGTGCTTGCCTAACATGCATGAAGACCCAGGTTTGGTTCCTTGGTACCAATACATAGGAAAAAGCCGGAAGTGGTGCTGAGGCTCAAGTGGTAGAGCTCTAGCCTTGAGAAAGTTCAAGCCCAGTTCAGGCCCTGAGTTCAAGCCCAGGACTGGCAAAAAATAATCATGTTATTTTAGATGGCTATATTAACACCAATAATAATGTTATTTTAGATGGCCATATTAACAGAAATCTCTGAATCATAATAGAGCCTGATACTCATGAATAGTAACATATGTCTGGAAGACTTTAGTCCGTGGTCAAATATTACTTTGCTAGTTTAATGGCTTTCCCTGGAAAATACATAATTTTTGTTTTTTAAAGTACACTGCAGAAGTGAATTATCTACTTACTTCCATGCATCACTGGAATTTTAAAGTCAACAGATCCTGGGCTGAACTCATCTTTCCCTTCACTGTCTGTACTTTGCTCAGTATTCCCAAGCGCAGCTAATAAAAATAACATTTTCTAGATCCTGTGAATCATGCTAGCCCTATTTCTTACTCCCACATCCAATCAGTCAACAAGTTCTGTCAAATCTGTCTAATTCGCTTATTCATTTCCTTCTGTCTGGAACTCTCTTCCCCCAGAGACTGGCTCCTATTTTATCATCCAAATCTCAATTCAAATGTCACTTACCAAAAAAGGGCTTTGATGACACTCTGATCTAAAGTAGCCACTCCCATTCCAGGCACTTTCCCCCAATCCTGTAGTCAGTCCTATGTAATACTGGTCACTGTTCACAAGAAACTCTTGCTTATTCTTTGCCTTTTCCTTTCCTTTTTAAATTCTGAAAAAGAAATTTTGCCTAACTTTTTCATCATTGTGCTCTCATTGCTCAGTGTCCAGGGTGCATTGATAGGAGGAAATCTAAATTCAGTAATTCATTCATTAAATTCATTAAGTTCATTCAATATGGCATTCATTCAGAAAATACTTATTAGATGACTTCTGTGCCTGACCTTATACTGGCTATAGAAAATACAAAGATGGACAGATATGAATCTTTTCTTTGTCTTTGTGAAACTGATATTTAATCAGAGACAGACAGACACCTAATAATTTCCTAAATGAATGTCTGATTTAAGTCACTCTCAGATCTGTTTCCTCTTGGTTTAATTACCATTCTCATTGCTTTAGTTCAACTTGCCATTATCTCCACCTCAGGTATTAAATGGACCCATTTCTCTGCCTCCTCTCTATCACAACTATATTGCACTGTTAACATAGAAATCCAGTGTCACTTTTGACCCTAAAATGTTTCATATTTTTAACAAAACAAGGTCCATACCCCTTCAGATAATGGCTTTCTATGACCTGTTCTCACCCATATAACCTTCTTTTCCTCAATACTGTTCTCGTCTGCACATGAAATCACATTTTTTTTTCATGAAGTCACATTTTTAACATTTTTTTCTTTTTTCTCGTTTATTTCATTGTAATTAAGAGAAGGGGTACAATATGTTCACCAGATAGAAGGTGCATTAATTCACATACATTGGTACCCTTTCTCATGTCTTGGTTCCCATTTCCCTCCCCCCACCTCTGCCCCTCATCTTGTTTTCCACCCTTCCCTATCCTATTTCAAATAACCAAATACCCATATATACAATATATCAGATAACAAGGTGAAATACTGTAACAATATGAGATAACCAAGGGACAGCAAAAGAGATGAGAGATAACATAGTACATTAAGGACAACAATCACACAATATATGGCTTTTGTTCTATATCCTGATGGTCTTTTCATTTAGCATCATACTATATGGCCTTATATATCTAGGTTTTGTTCTATTGTAAATCACTTCTAGGGGAGCTCAAAGTTTCTACTGATTGTGACAAATGAGGGAAACCATTGAGCCTATGTTCCTTTGAGTCTAGCTTACTTCACTTAATATGATTTTTTCTAAGTCTTTCCATTTCCTTACAAATTGGAGATGTCGTTCTTTCTGACAGCAGCATAGAATTTCATTGTGTATAAATACCACATCTTGTTGATCCACTAATCAGCTGAGGGACATTTGGGTTGGTTCCATATCTTCACTATGATAAATAGTGCTGCAATGAACATCTTTTTGCTAGTGGGTTCAGTATGTCCTTGTTTCTGAATGATCGGGTAAATGCCAAGTAGTAGAATTTCTAAGGGTCATAGGAGAGGTCTATGTTTAACCTTTTGAGGAACTGCCATACTGTTTTCTATAGTGGTTGAATGAGTTTGTAGTAGTGATCCCTCCTGGCCACATCCCCTCCAGCATGCCTTGTTATTAGATTTCTTGATCATGGCCATTGTAACTGGAGTGAGGTGGAATCTTCGAGTTGCTTTGATTTACATTTCTTGGATGGCCAAAGATGTCAAGCATTTCTTCATGTGTCTATAGGTCATTTTTATTTCTTCTTCAGAGAAGACATTCTTTAAGTCTTTGGCCCGTCTTTTAATGGGATGGTTCTTACTTTGGAGATTAGTTTTGGAGTGATTCAATTTTATGAGCTGTTGATATATTTTAGATATGAGGCCTTTGTCTCTTGTATGGTTAGTGAATATCTTCTCCCACTAGGTTGTCTCCCTAGTTAATTTGCTAGCTATGTCCTTTGCCATACAGACCTCTGCAGTTTCATGCAGTCCCACTTATCCAGCCTTTCTCTGATTTGTTCTGTTTCTTTGCCGGGGCCAGCCGGCAGCAAACCAGGGTTCGCAGATTGGGGTTCCTGAAATAGGGGGCAAGGACTAGGAAGAAATAGAAGAGAGACAGACACACCGGGTCCAGGATGTCTGCAGTCCAGGAAAAGACTGCCGAGACTGCCCCGTTTATTTTCCACTCCAGCATCTTCCCTCCTTGAGACCCCGGGAACTTCCAGGTGTTACATTCATATGGTAAATCTCAGGTCACTTAAACAGAATGAGGCCAGAAAACAATAAGACAATAAAGCCATTGTCTGATGCAAATCAAGGTACAGTTTGATTCCACTCTGGCTCCCAACATTTCTTGATACTTATTAAGTTTCGACCTGTGCCAAGGAGACCTAGTGTCTCTCCTATTCCTTCCTGTAATGTTTTCAGTGTATCTGCTTTTACCTCCATGTCTTTGATTCACTTGGAGTTAATCCTGGTGCGGTGTGACAAAGAAGGATCCAACTTTAGTTTTCTGTAGGTGCTTAACCAGATCTGCCAGCACCACTTGTTGAAGAGGCTGTCTTTCTTCCATTCTATTTTTTTTTTGCTCCCTTATCAAAGATTAGGTGGCCATAGGTCTGTGGTTTAATATCTGGGTCTTCAGTTCTATTCCATTGGTCTTCAGGCCTGTTCTTGTGCCAGTACTAAGCTGTTTCGGTCCCTGTACCTCTGTAATAGTCTAAAGTTTGGTATTAAAATTCCTCCTGCACTGTTCTTTCTGCTAAGAATTGTTTTTGCTCTATGGGGTCTTTTATTATTCCATATGAAATTTTGGATTGCCTCTTCTATTTCTTTAAAGAATAACATTGGGATATTGATGGGTATTGCACTGAATTTGTAGATAGTCCTTGGCAAGATTGCTATTTTCACGATGTTAATTCTTCCAATCCAGGAGCATGGGAGGTTTTTCCTCAGTTCTGCTTTAATTTCCTTTTTCAGGGTTTTAAAGCTTTCATCAAAAAGGTCTTTACATTCTTAGTTAAGATAATTCCTAGGTACTTTATTTTCTTTGAGGCTATTGCAAAAGGAGTTGTTTTCCTGATTGTTGCCTCGTTCCTCTCACTGTTGGCATATAGGAAAGCAGTTGATTTTTGAGTGTTAATTTTAAACCCTGCTATCTTGCCAAAATTTTGAATCAGCTCAAGCATCTTGGTAGTGGAGTCTATAGGGTTCTTTAAATACAGAATCATGTCATCTGAAAAGAGGAAAGTTTCTTTGATGAATATGGATGCAAATCTTCTCGAAAAATGCTAGCCAACCATCTTCAGCAACTCATCAAAAAAATACACACTATGATCAAACAGGATTCATCACAGGGATGCAAAGCTGGTTCAACATATGCAAATCAATTAATATAATACAACCCATCAACAGGAGCACATGATTGTCTCAATAAATGCAGAAAAGGCACTTGACAAGATTCAACACCCCTTTATGCTAAAAGCTCTGGAGAAACAAATTACATTTTTATCTTTTGAATTTTGGGTGTATGGTCCCTTCTGTCAGTTCCATCTTTTCCTACTCTTTGATTAAACTTATTTACATCTCCCTTATGACTCAAAGGAGATAAGCTCTGCCAGTGCTCCAGAAAGCTTTCTGACTGACTCAGATTGAATCAGCCATCCCTCTTCCATACATTCTTAGTTTAAAAAAATTCATTGTTCCCATTTGGAAGAATGTATTGTCACAGTATCTCTGTTTTCTAAGGTAGTATCTAGGATAAAAATTAAATGATAGATGGATCAATTTGCCTGACTAAATTCAATTAATGATGGCTCATGCTTGTATTCCTAGCTACTTGGGGTAGAGATTTGGAGGAACAGGCACCAAGGCCAACAGGAAAAAAAATTACTGGGATTTCATCTTAACCAAAAAGCTCTCATTGATGGTGTATGTCTGTGATCCCAATTATGTAGGAGGTACCAGTAATAAAATAATGGTTCTATCTCAGCCCTGGGCAAAAAGTCTAAAATAACCTACAGCCAAAATAGCTGGAGGCATAGCACAAGGGCTAGTGTACTTTTTCTAGAGTCACAGTCTAAAAAAGAAGCAAGTGAGAGAAAACAGATAGGGGCATCTAGACTTTAGGTTCTTTATGACAACTTTGGTACCCCAAAGGGGAATCTACACTAAAGACTGGAGGGCTGAGGGCTGTGCTCTTGGAGAGAAAATAAGAGCACTCACAGTGGACAACACGTAGAAAGCAAGAAGCTTAAAGATGGAAAGAAATACCCTTTACTCTCCCAAAGAGAACTTAAAGAAATTTTGACCGACTGATTCTAACAGTAATTATTTTATTTTCTATTTATGAAACTTATTACTGTTATCCAGCCTCTCAAGACTATATGTGTGTGTGTAATATATTATATATAATCACTTTTCCCAGAAGATCAAAACATGGAGTACTTTTTAAAAAATCATAATAAAAGTCATCATAATAAACAGGTCTCATCCTTGTCTTACTCGAAGCAAATTCCTCTCCAACGTTAGCATCAGGTTAATTTGTGAGCACAGACAATCAATTCTACATTAGTATTCCTGTGGTAATTATTGCTTACTGTCAAGGCTCCATTAAGTTCCCATGTATGAAATGATGAATGCATACCTCTCCTGATTGCTGCTAGTGATTTTATGAGTTAGTCGTAGCATGATATTGATTTTAGTAATAGGTTTATTGTTTTTCAATATTTGTTAATTGACTATATAATTGTATATAATTTTTAAGGTTTAAATATTATGTTATATTTAAATTAAGTTCATAAAATGACCTAATTTTTCAGACTCTTTGGAACACAGGTAAAAATAAATGAGTTTAGCAAAGGGAATTTCACAGTAATGTTTTCATTTCAGTTCTGTTTAGAACTTATTGCAAATCCCCTACTTTCTAGTCCCTTTCCTTCTAATATTAATCCTATCTTGAACATATTGTGAAATTTTATCAACATGTGTGTTTGAGTACTTTATTAGGTTTTTTTTCTTCCATACATTTTTATTGTAATTAATAGAAGGGTTACATGATATTTGCCAGATAGATGGTGCATTAATTCCCATACATTGATACCCTTTCACATGTCTTGGTCCCCATTTCCCTTCCTCTCCACCCCCACCCCTCATCTTGTTTTCCCCCATTCCCTATCCAATTTCAGATAATCAAATACAAATATATCCGATATATTAGGCAACAAAGTGAGATAGTGTAACAATATGAGATAACCAAGGGACAGCAAAAGTGATGAGAGATAACATAGTAACTTAAGAACAACAATCATTCATTATATGGCTTATCTTTACATCGTATTTTAAATGACAAGTTTAACAAACAAGTGTTCAATGAGGGAATCTCTAATTACAGTCTCTGGGACTTAGTATTTAGAACTTAATCAAAATTAGGCTAAGGGTTTGTATGTCATAGAAACATATCAATTTATGAAATTATGTCTATAGAGTCATAGGTTTTTATGTCTATGTAGTTATGTTTGTATTTCCATTACCATGTCCATAGCTTTGGGTATGCAGTTATTGAGTCCTCGCTCTTGTAGTCTTTGGATTTAATAGCTGCATATTAAGGATATCATGCGCCTTTTGTTCCTTAGGTCTTGACGTGTCTCATTCAACATGATTCGCTCTAGATTCATCCACTTCCCTGCGAATACCATTATTTTATCTTGTCTGTTGGCTCTGTAGAATTCCATTGTGTATATATACAACATTTTCTGTATCCATTCATCTGCAGTAGGGCATCTGGACTGTTTCCATCGCCTGGCTATTGTGAATAGTGCAGAGATGAACATAGCTGAGCAGGTGTCTTTGTAATATCCTGGGTCATGCTGTTCGGGATAGAAGTCCAGAAGTGGTATGGCGGGATGATAGGGAAGGTCTATTTTCAGTTCTTTAAGGAACCTCCACACTGCTTTCCAGAATGGCTGAACTAGTCTACATTCCCGCTAGCAGTGTAGTAGGGTTTGTTCTTCTCCACAACCCCGCCAGCAACTGTCATTGTCTGAGTTCAAAATCTTGGCCATTCTTGTTGGGGTAAGGTGGTATCTTAGGGTTGCTTTTATTTGCATTTCCTTTATGACCATAGATGATGAACATTTTCTCATATGCTTTTCTGCCATTTTAATCTCTTTTTCTGATAAGTCTCTCTTTAGTTCCCTTGCCCATTTAGTGAATGGTTTATTGGGTTTGGGGGGGATTAGTTTCTTGAGTTCCCTGTAGATACTAGATATTAAGCATTTGTCAGATGTATTGTTGGTGAATATCTTTTCCCAGTTGGTTGGCTGTCTCTCTACTTTGCAACTATGTTTTTATCTGTACAGAAAATTTTTATTTTTAGGAAGTCCCATTTATTGAGTCTCTCTACAATCTATTGTGACCCTGGTGTTTTCTTGTTCCATATGAATCTTTGAATTATATCTTCAATTTCCATAAAGAATGTCTTTGGGATTTTGATGGGGATTGCATTGAATTTGTATATCAATTTTGGCAGTATAGCCATTTTCACTATGTTGATTCTCCCTAGCCATGAGCATGGGATGTCTTTCCATTTCCTACTGTCCTCTTTAATTTCTTTCATTAGGCTTTTATAGTTTTCATTGAATAATTCCTTTACTTCTTTGGTTAAGTATATTCCTAAGTATTTTATTCTTTTGGGGGCTATTGCAAATGGGATCATTTTCTTGATTTGGCCTTCTGTTTGTGTATTGTTGGTGTACAAGAAGGCTACCGACTTCTGAAGGTTGATTTTGTATCCTGCCACTTTGCTAAAGTGGTTTATTAATTCTAGAATTTGGGGAGTAGAGTTTGTTGGGTCACTCAAATAGAGGATCATGTCATCTGCAAATAGGGATAGTTTAATTTCTTCTTTCCCTATGTGGATCCCTTTGATGTCCTTTTCTTGCCTTATTGCTCTGGCTAAGGGTTCCAGCACTATATTGAAGAGAAGTGGAGAGAGTGGGCATCCCTGTCTAGTTTCTGATTTTAAGGTGAATGGTTCCAGTCTTTCGCCATTTAGTCTAATAGTGGCTGTAGGTTTTTCATATATGGCTCTCACTATTTTGAGGAATGTACCTCTTATTCCTATTTTTTCTAGTGCTTTCAACATGAATGGATGTTGTATTTTGTCAAATGCCTTCTCTGCATCCAGAGAAGTTATCATATGATTCTTATCCTTAACTCTATTGATATGATGTATTACATTGATTGATTTGCGAATGTTAAACCAGCCTTGTATTTGTGAGATGAAGCCCACTTGATCATAGTGTATGATTTTTTTAAATTTGTTTCTGGATTCTGTTGGCTAATATTTTATTGAGGAGTTTTGCATCTGTGTTCATTAGAGAGATAGGTCTGTAGTTTTCTTTTTTTGTTGGGTCTTTCCCTGGTTTGGGGATGAGAGTAATATTATCTTCATAAAATGAGTTTGGTATTGCTCCTTCTGTTTCTATTTCTCAGAAGAGTTTCAAGAGTATATGTATTATTTCATCTTTAAACATCTTGTAGAGTTCCACAATGAATCCATCTGGACCTGGGCTCTTTTTGGTTGGCATTTCCCTGATTGCTTCCACAATTTCGTTGTAAGAAATTGCTTTGTTCAGTTTGTTTACCTCATCGTTGTTCAGTGTGGGTAGCCTATATTTATTTAAGAAATCATCCATTTCTACTAGATTTTCTTGTTTCTTTGAATATAGGCCCTAGTAGTACCTATTCATTATGGACTGAATTTCTTTGGAATCAGTTGTGATTGTTCCCGTGGGGTCTCTAATCTTGTTTATTTGAGTCTCCCCTTTCCTTTTTTTGATTAATCTTGCCAAGTATCTATTTTGTTGACTTTTTCAAAGAACCAACTTTTTGATTTATCAATTTTGTGTATAGTAGATCTTATTTCAATCTCTGAAATTTCTGATTTTATTTTTGTTATTTCTGTCCTTCTAGTTGTTTTAGAATTAACTTTTTCTTGCTCCTCTAGGTGTTTCAGTTTTTTTAAGGTTATTTACATGCTCTTCTTCTGTCTTTTTAATATGCGCTCCTAGTGCGATAAATTTGCCTTTTAGAACTGCCTTTGCTGTGTCCCATAAGTTCCTTTGTGATGTTTCTTGATTGTCATTACATTCAAGGAAGTTTTTAATTTCATTTCTGATCTGATCTGTTATTCAGAAGTGTGTTGTTCTGCTTCCAAGTGATTGAATGTTTTTCGACTTTGACTGCATTGTTCAGAATTAGTCTGAATCCACTGTGGTCTGATAGCTTTTTTTTTCTACGTTTTTTATTTCCAGACTGGCGATGAAATCAGCCCACATCATGGGTCCATAGACCATTTCAATTGCTTAGGATCTGATGAGCCATTCAAATTAATAACAGAGTAGTAGAGAATACAAAAAAATACTCAAGTGATACACTTAAAACACTGTAGTACAGGATTGGATTTAAAATAGAGAAAGATTGAAGGAAATGTCAAATCAGCATGACTCTCAGAATGTTAGCTTGGGTGATTTGGTACTTGGAGAAATTATCACACTAAAAGAAGGTTTAGAAAAAGGATTGGGAACAGTGGAAAACACTAGAGGACACCTGGACAAATGGAGTTAGTTGTAAACTAGTTCAATTTTACTGAAATAACCTGGTTGAGTTTCTAGAGATCTACAGGCCCACAATTCAATGAAAAGTCTGAAATACAAGACATAGATATCTTCCAATACAGTCACATTCAGAGATACTAGAGATTCAATATATTGATTTTAAAGGGACACAGTTCAGTCCCTAACAAGGAATGCAATCCTTCTGTTTCCTTTTGATATTTATGTAGAGTATTAACCTGAGGAAGAAGAAATAGATTAACAGGTCATTGAAAAACACAAAATTACTGTGTAGAAGAGTTTAAACAAAAGTGGAGAGAAAATAATCAATTACTGCAATATTTAAGAAATCTGCCACCACCACTGCTTAAGGGACTAACAGAGAATGAGTCCTCAAAGAAGTGAAGCAGGACAGTCACAGCATCAAGGGGAAGAGAGGAGATTATGGAAAGAAAAAAATCAGTCAAGCAAAGGGATAAGAAGATAACACAGATAGAGGCTGGATTTGGAATTTGAGTGTTAAAGGTCACCTAGTAATACTTGCTTAAGCTGTCTGTGCTAGGTAACAGGTGAAACATATCACAGATTGTTTTCCTTTATATCTAGGTTTGAACTCAAGGCCTGGTCTCATGTTATTTGCCTTACCTACTCATAAATGCTGCTCCACCACTTGAGCCTTGACTCCAGTCCAGATTTTTAGTTGTTTTTTGGAGACAGAATCTCATTGGCCTTTCTACTACTGCTAGGTTTGAACTCTGATCCTCTGAATCTCAGCCTCCTGAGGAGCTAGAGTAATAGACATGAGCCACTGGCAGTTCAATATTCCAAAACATGTCATTGAGTCCTTTTTATAGATTAAAAAGATTGTAGCTCAAGAAAGTCAAATGCCTAGTCTCAGGTCAGCCAGATTATAGTATGTTGGGAGCTAGAGTGGAATCAAACTGTACCTTGACTTGCATCAGAGGATGGCTTTATTGTCTTATTGTTTTCTGGCCCTATTCTATGTAAATGACCTGAGAATTACCATATGAATGTAACACCTGGAGGTTCCCTGGGTCTGGAGGAGGGAAGAAGCAGGAGTGGAAAATAAACGTGGCAGTCTCGGCAGTCTTTACCTGGACTGCGGACATCCTGGACCCGGTGTGTCTGTCTCTCTTCTATTTCTTGCTAGTCCTTGCCCCCGATTTCAGGAACTCCAATCTGCGAACCCTGGTTTGCTGCCGGTTGGCCCCGGCAATAGTAGATATGATAGTCCTAGAATTCATCAAAGTAGCTGTGATATATGGAAGAGACTGGAATTTGTGGAGCCGTGGGTTGTTAACTGGTGAAGAAGGAATATAGATGGCACTTTTCAGAAGAATGAAAGGATGGAGCCCAACTAAACTCATTCCTATGGATCCCTCCATTGTTTTCTACATTACCTGTGCACATGAATACTTAATAAGAGCCAGTTTAGTTACCGAGAAACAAATGTTAACTTCTGCTACCTATCAGATTTAAATGTAAGGGATAAAAGAGGAGGTAATAGAAATGTGTATTGCACATAGTCAAAGAGTAAGGAGCCGGTAGAAAAGACAATACTGAAAAGAAGCCCTTGAGAAGCTTGTTCCTTCCTAGAAGAATGTATCTGAATTATCCAAACTATAAATGTAGATTTTTATTTTGTCTGTAAAATAAGTCACTTTCTCTGAGGTTGAACACAAGAAATGAGGTATGGAAATACTTGTGTTAGGCACATGATCAGTGATTTCATCTCTGAGCAAATACACCTCCATATTAAAGGTTTTCATGAAAGATTTTCCCCAGCAATTCCCTTTAAAGATTTAATAAATTTACACATGTAATTCCCTATGTCTTGAAATCCCGCTTTTCATTGTATAATGAACTCTGGAGGAAAATGAGTAAAATGAAAGGACTCTCTTAGAATTATTTAAGGAATTTTCTAAATAAATTGTATCATTCCATCCATTTTATACTTTTTACCACACAGGCTGCTTGTTCTAGGGATATTTAGTAGCTATTCAGAACCAACTTCCCATTTAGTTATTGAACTCCATAGAAATGACTTAAGATATTAACCCAAAATATTTCAAAATGTTTTGTTTATTTTATAGTAAAAGCATTTTACAAGTAAACTTGGCTTGAATATAATTGCATTTACTTACCTCACCTCTTTATATTTAAAAAGTATCGTGTGGTTTTTTTCTTACAAGTTCAATAATAGTCAGACTGGCAGATAACTACATTTTGTAATGAAAGTATGTTCTTCTTTCACTAAATTTTAATAATCATATACCTCAGAAAGTTCATGGATTGAGGAAAGATAGTAAACATATTTCAAGAGTACAATGTTTTCCACTGAGAATTTATATATTGATTTCCTTGATATTTAAAGAAAATAATTTGTACTTGAGCCTTACTAGTCAAAATACATACTGCAAAGATTTCGGCTAGAGATTTGATTTTTGGTAGATCCCATTATAGAACAAAAATATTGGCTGCTATATGATTGTTCTGTTAGAGAATTTCACTCTTAATCAATATGACCTCTGAGGAGGGCAAATGATAAGGAAGAGAAATCTGAGGCAAAATACTGAGATGGGATTGGTTTACCAAGCTATACATTTCAAAATCATACAAGGAGATTGCACAAAGTTGATAATTAGGCTTAATTTGACCTTGGTTTAAAGCTATGTGACATTATTGGCATATGAGTTATGAAAAGTATAGTCAGATGTTTAAACTACTAAATGGTAATATTTTTCATAATATATTACACATGTTGTCATTTTTCTTTTATTACCAAAAGAAGAATGTGAATTTAATGAACATACATTGGAAGAGTTAAAATGTGAATTTGTTTTAACAATCTGCAAATAAACTCATCTTTTAAATAATTATTTATTATTTCAAAAAATAAGACAAAGATTTCTAGTAGAATCTGCAAGATAAATTATTGCCATAAAATTGTATTTATGAATTGTCAATTAAGTATGCAAATGAATTATTTCATTTTAATGCTGCTCCTGTCATTACAAGGAGTTATTTAACTTTTAGAGAATTTGTCAAGTTCTTCTAGTATATCATGAAGTTGAAGACAGTTCTTCTTACATTCCAATGTAAAAACACCTTAAGATTAATGTGCACTAGTTTTAGTTGTATACAAAATGAATGCAAGGAAATATTATCTTTTCATTTTTAATTGAAACATAAAGGTCTGCTTTAATAGAGCAAAAACAAATTTCTAATGCAGCTAAGGTATTCAATCATAATTTATTATTATGTATAATTATAATTGCATTTATCTGGGTGATTGTAATTTGCTTTGTGTTTTGCTATTTCAGCCTATCCCATTTTTAAATTATTATGCATTAGCAAAATTATAGCACTTAATTTGAATAAAATATAGTACATCAAAATCATGAACAAAAATGTATGTCTTTAATTGAAATATATGTGTGGTGGGTTTTCTGGGGAAAAATGGAGAGAAAATTAGAGGAATTGCATAATTAATTCAGAATGGCTCCTATTGCAAATTTTGTTTAGTAACAATCTGCCATACCAGGTGTGATGGCTCATGCCTGTAATTTGAGCTACTCAGGAGGCTGAAATCTGAGGATCACAATTCAGAGTCAGCCAGGGGACAAAAGACCATAAGACTCTTATCTCTAATCACTAGAAAACTGAAGTGGTGCTGTAGCTCCAGGAGTAGGGTGGTAGCCTTGAGTTAAAGAGCTCATGAACATCCTCCAGGCCCAGAGTGTCACTGAAGTATATCAAATATAATATTTATGAAGCCTATCTATAAAAGTAAATGTATAAAATCACAGGTTGATATTTTTTAGATTTGCTCTTTATTGATTTAATTTGAAATCTTCATAACATGTTATCCTGAACTACATCTGTGTTTCAAAGGATAATAAATGTTTTATAAAATATTTTAGAATATAGACATTTTATGATGATTTAAAGTATTAAGGAGATTTTTTTGCACTTGTTTTAATAAAATGGATTAGAATTCAGCAATATTTACTATTAAATATTCCAAAGAAAATAAATGTAGAAAATAATTGTTTATGGCTCAAAATCCCTTTTTCTTTCTTTTTCTTCCCTTTTTCCTTCCTTTTTACCTCCCTCTCTTCCTCTCTCCCTTCCTCCTTTCTTTTCTCTCCTTCTTTCTGAGATAGATAGATAGATAGATAGATAGATAGATAGATAGATAGATAGACAGACAGACAGACAGACAGATAGCTTGCTCACTCAGATCATTGTCAAACTTTCTACCCTCCTACCTCATCCTCCAAATTCTGGGATTATAAGCATGAACCACCACACTTGACAATCCAAATACCTTTTATGTAATAAATACAATGTATTCTTCAAAATTGTCTACTTACATTTATATATATATCAGTGGTATTATCTTAAGTAAGGCCCCATTTTAAACAGGAGATTGAACTGCTATATAGGAGAAATATCTGGAAAAGTAATATATAGAAGAGAGAAAATTTCCACATTTCATCCTTTTCCATACAAAGGTTTACCATCAAAACTCTCAGGAAAATAGTGGGTCCGAACTGCTTGTATTCTGCATTAAACAGTCTGTATCCATAGCTTACTATTGTGTAATAGATCTCATTTAAATCAGCAAAAATCATCTTGAAAGTTCAAGCAACTTTCATGAGAATAACTTATCAGGCATTTATCAATGAAAGTTTTGCCTACTCCCCTTTAGAAGTGTGCGTAATGCTTTTGTCAGCTAGTCCAATTATACTCCAATTTTAATTGTCTGCTTGTAACCCTAGAGCTGTAGCTCTTGCAAAATAAAATAAAATAATCTTCCAATTGTTTCTGCTTCTATGGGTTTACAATAAGCCAAATAAACTTTTTGCCTCCCTATGCTGTAGACCAATTGGTAATTATTTTAGTGACCTTTTGCATTAGGCATTCCATCTTTTGGGCATTGAAATTGATTTTTTTCATCTTAGCATCTGAAGATCCAGAGTGTGCCCCTTGCCCAATCGCCTGAGACTATACAGTGACTCCTACAGCAGAGGAAGTGGAGGCAGCGCTTTTCGGGCTCCAGAAATGGCAGCATCAGGAGCATCAGCACGAGTAGACTTGGTAGAGGTAGTTCTCCCAAACGGTATCATGAAACCAAACATTTTTTGTTGTTGTGCTGCCTGCTGATGGGCCTGCCTTCTTACTGCCTACTGTATACAAAATGTTTGGTCTTTGTTAAAATTTAACAATGACATTCCTGACTTCTAGAGAGAAAGAGATCTGATTTTTTTCCAGGTTATACTTACTTATCATATCTTTCAGTTAATATACAATTCTATCAGTCTCAGAAAGCCCCAAACAGCCATATTTGATCAAATCCATTAAATTATTTGTTATGTACATCTGCTATTGCTGTAAGAAGTATTTTAAAAGTAGATAAATACAAGCCATCACTCAAAAGTCATCCTACTACAATAAATAAGAGGATTTTTCTAGAAGGTTAAATATAGTTGCTAGTTATTTTTTTCTCCTCGATCACATTCCATTCTGAACTGATTTTGCACCATGAAAGCTGATTCCCAGATGGGTCCATGTCAAAACATGAAATGCTGCAGATTTATTAATTTTATGTGTTTTCTAATATAATGCAATTTAATGTGAAGTAGTTCTTTCATAGCTGTAAAATACACTCATTAATTTGCCACATTGGCTTTATTTGTACAGTTCAGTAGCTTACAGCTTTTTAATTTGCATGCCAAATGAGTCTGCATAAAGAAGCTTTTGCAAACTACATAACAATTGACATGGTAGGTGCATTTCCTAACATCTTATATAGATGATCAAAAAACAGGCGACAGTTCCAGGAATTTTGAACATCTTGGTGTTCAACATTCAGATATCTAGTTCAATACAGTACAGTCATTATCTTTCATGTCATCTTAACTCCTTTTCAAACAATGCAAAATATGTAGGATTTATAATATTTGTATTGGAGATATTGCTGGATTAGACATCACTTGAAGGATATTTTGAAAAAACAGATATGAGGAGGATACATTGAGTTTAAGTTCTTTTTTTAAAAAAAATGGGATCAATTTAACATTGCTATCTAGAAAATAACAAACTGATGCTTCCTGGAAAAGTCTGTGCTATGGAGCCAAAATTTATCTTTTCTAAATATTTCTGTTGTGTTGTGTGTTTTAATATTGTGAAATGCAAAATAATGTCTTAGATTTTGTAGCCCTTTGCATAAAGCATGAACATATGAAAGTGGATGTCGATTTTGTTAAAATTGCGAAATTCTGATTTATTCCATAAATACTTGGGATCCAATAGGTGTAAAAATGTATAAATAAACTTATAAAATGTGTTTGTATATCACTATTTTTAGCTGTGTGTTCTGTAAGCTGACTTTGTGTCTTTTCCGGTATAATTCATCTATCACTCAAAAAGAGGTATGAGGAAGTAGCATTGTGGCTCAAGTGGTAGAATGCTAGCCTTGAATGGAAGAGCTCATGGACAGCACCCAGGCCCAGAGTTCAAGCCCCATGTCCAAGAATAACAACAAAGAGAAATGCTGTGAGTGAGTGATAAATGCTTATGCATCTGTAAAATGCAGGGAATATATGTAATGTATTCTTGTGAATTTTCAATGTTCTTGAAATGCCATCAAAATATTTATTTTAGCAATAGTTTTTAAAAGTTGTCATGAAAACAACTTTGATTTTTAAATGTTCCTATTCTGCACTGCATCTACGATGTTCAAAAAACCCTGAACTTTCCATTGTTAATACTCAAAAGTTGTAGAAATCTTCAACTAAAGTCTGCAACCATATGCAGAATATTGGATCATTATTTTTTGGCATAACCTTATCTCAGTAAGGAGGACAAGGAGAAAGAGGAAGAGAGTAGAAGGAAGAAGTGAAGAAGGAAATACCATGTGGGGTTACCTATTCTCTTATACACCAGGGTCAAAAAAAAAAAACCCTCTCTTCTTGCCTGACATTAGACCTACTCCAGGGAATCTACCATAATGAATCACATACTGAGATATATTTCAGCATCCTCTCGACACTTTGTGAAGAGAACTACGTTTTCATGACTTGGTAGTGCCTTGGAGAAAGCAATTATAGGCTCTTAGAAGATGGTTAAGAATTTCCTCCTACGTCTCCTCTTTATTCACATCTGAATATTTCTTTATTCAGATCAAGTTTTATCAACTAAGGTTTCTTCTTGTGTTTCTTTTCCATCAAGTCACCTCTTCCTGGAGAAAACTTGTTGGGCCTAAATTTTATCACTAAAAAAAAAATTATTCACAAAATCTTCAGTTAAAAAGAAAATTTAAAGAAGACATTTTAAGTGTACTCTTTTATTATGGGTCACTTGTTTCAACCAATAGAAAATGTCATATGTTGCCTGAAATGGCTGGTTTATTTACTGGCATAAAAAAAGGATATAATAGTCCAGGCAAAGAGATAGCAAGTGCATCTTGGTGTTCAGAACAGTAAAAAATACCAGGTTGACAACAGAAAGGGTATAAATGGTGGAGATACTGATGAGAGGGATGACTCAGATCAGGATGTGTTGTACACATAAATGGGAATGCTAAATAGAAACCCCACCTGAACATCTATTTGGAGATAACTTTAAAATAAAAAACTAGAAGGGTAGCTAGGCATTGGTGATTCACATCTGTAATCCTAGCTTCTCGGGAGGCTGAGCTCAAGGATTTCTTAGGTTGAAGCCAGCCTGGGTAAACTATCAATAAACTACCACAAAGCCAGAAGTAGAGCTGTGGCTCAAATGGTAGAGTGCTAGCCTTTAGCAAATGAAGCTCAGGGACAGCATCCAGACCCTAAATTCTAGCCACTACACACTCTCTCTCTCTCTCTCTCTCTCTCTCTCTCTCTCTCTCTCTCTCTCTCTCTCTCTCTCTCTCTCTCTCTCTCTCTGTCTCTCTCTCTCTCTCTGTCTCTCTCTCTCTCTCTCTGTCACACACACACACACACACACACACACACACAGAGAACAGAAAGGGTGAGAACTACTTGAGAATGTGAAGACTACAGAGTCACATAAATTCACTTAGAAGTCAAAATCTTATCAAACCACCAATTCCTCCATGCCACACATATGTATATCTGTTCTGATTTCACTAAATTTCATATGTAGACACAGCATCTGAAATTCAAGCTCTTAATCACTTTTTGTTTCTGGGAAAATTTTGATGAAAATACAAATATTTGTAATTTAGGTCTGTAAGCATTTGTAGAGATCTAACTGTGCTGAACACTGTCATTAATACTGGGGATAGCAATTACAGAGAGACCTTCCTGTTTGGCAGTTTACAGAAAAGGAAAGCATTACTTGCAGGATGGTGTGGCAAAGGAGATTAGAGATGAATAGATTCTGAGAAATAATACATAGAAGTACTTAGTCCTCAGAGAAGTCCAGGAAAGAACTTACAAAAGAGTTGTTGCCTAAGGAGACTTTCAACCAATAATTTGAAATTTGAAAGTGGGCAGAAAGTAGAAGTTTTGTTCATGGGAGAAACACTCCATAAGGAATTGGATGCGTGAGAATGATGTGGAAGAGAAAGGAGTAACTGTAGCATAGACAGGAGAGATTGTGATGGACTGCTATTTGGTTAGATTTCATGCAATTGTGTAATGAAAAGTTTTTATGCAAAATGACAAATCGGGTTAGTGAGTGATGGGATATATTTTTTAAGCAAGAATTCACAAGCTATCTCCTGCCAAGACAGCAAAAAGCAATAGCCACTCATTCCTTTTGCTTAAAAAGTATTAATGAGGTGTGGAGCACACAACATAAAACCTATCTATTTTACATGTACAATTCAATATCTTGTACTAAATTCATAGCCCTACACAATTATTGCCAAAATCCAATCTGGGATGTGTTTAATCTACCTTCTCCAACCAAATCGCTCCTGCTTATTTCCCAACCAATATCCAGGCTTAGCTTCTTTTCTACTCCAGCCCCAGGCAATCACTAATCTAATTTCTGACTTTATGAATTTGCTTCTTGCACACATTTCATACAAATGTAATTACATGTAGACTTCTGTGTCTGGCTTCTATCACTTAACATACTGTTTTCAAGATTTCTGCCAGACGGTTATTAGACAAGCAGCATTGAAATGGTTCTCTCTAGAGAGACTATGAGCAGTGAGAAAAACATGTATCACAAGGCTGTCTTCAGTCTGCCCTCAATGGAGAGTTCAGGTAAGTTCCACTGAGACAGAAAGAGCATAGGGCAGCAAAGAGACTGCCCTCAAGAGGAGCTATATACAAGTATATACAAGTATATGCCCCTAGGTGCTTGCTGAGAAAGCTGGCATTGAGGGTCTATGAACCTCAGGATTTTATACACTGCAGAAATTTGTCTGGTGTCGTCTAGTGCTGAAAGAGGTTAGAATATGGGGTAGACATGAAGATATAGTGACTCTCAGGGTAGGGGTGTATTATTGTTTTCCTAATACTCTATTGTTTTCCTAATATCTATTAGTATGCTTCAGAGTAAAATAAAAAGTGAGGACTGTGACCCAAATTATTAGATGCCCTGAAATATCAGAAACAGTCTTCAGAGTCATTATTTCTTCTTTTTTTTATTCTTTTGCCATACTGAAGCTTGAACAAGCCTCGCACTTGTTCAGCTGGCCCATTCTGCAGGCACTTTACCACCAGGGCCATAGCTTCACTCTGATTTATAGCTGATTATCTTAAGGGCACAGTATGGCAGGTATTTCTGCTTAGGCTGGCTTCGAACCACAATACTCAGATCTTAGCCTCCTAAAAAAAGGTTTACAACTGGAAACCACTAGTACCTGTATTTCTTTAAAATCTTTCACAGTAGTATGGAAGAAATAAAGGGCAGAGTAAACAGTTGCTATATATAACCTGACCAATAGAGAGTAAGTTCTATGATTATAGCAATGAAGAAAAATTAATAGAATTGGGAAACATTTTCAGAAATGAAATTTAAAAGATTTTCAGTAGAAGGTAGTTTATTATTAGCATATGGAGGAAAAGGAATATCAGCTTCTTTCCAGACTACTGCTTCAACCTGTGCCTCACTCTGTGGCTTAATGATTGGATGAACATGATTTCCCATATTCAAAAGCAACCAAAGACAAATCACAAGGACAAAATAAATCACCCAAATGCAATAAGACTCAGTTTGTTGTTAGCAATTATTAATTGTGCAACTAATAGGTTTTATTATAATATTTCCATATGTGTATACATTGTGTTCTGATTGATCATATCTACCCACTGACCTTTCTTAATTTTTTCTTCTCTCCTTTTTTCTTCTGTTGCAGTAATCCTCCTTTATGATTTTATATTGCTACCCAAATTCCATGATACTCATCTTTGCAAAATTAGCTTATTTTATTTAACATGATGATCTCATTCTTTACATCTTCTAGCAAATAACAATTTCATTCTTATTTATGGCTCAATAAAACTCCATTGTGAACATACAACATAATCTTTTTCTATTCAGTGATGACCATGTAGACTGGTTATGTAATATATGTGCTATGGGTAGTATCACAATAAACAGTGATGTGCAGTTATTTCTGTGGTATCTTCTTAAACAGTTATTTTCTTGGGGATATATGCAGAAATGTGACAGATGGATATATATTGGATTATTCAGTCTTAAAAAAATAAAAGCACTATTTACCATAGCAAAGATATGGAACCAACCCAGATGTCCCTCCGGTGATGAGTGGATCAACAAGATGTGGTATTTATACACAATGGAATTCTATGCTGCTGTCAGAAAGAACAACATCTCCCCATTTGTAAGGAAATGGACTTAGAAAAAAATTATATTAAGTGAAGTAAGCCAGACTCAAAGGAACATAGGCTCCATGGTTTCCCTCATTTGTCATAATCAGTAGAAACCTTGGGCTCTTCTAGCAGAGATTTACAATAGAGCAAAACCTGGATACATAAGGACATACAGTATGACGCTGAATGTATGGACCTCCAGGATATAGAAACAAAATCCATATAATGAGTGATTGTTGTCCTTAATGTACTATGTTATCTCTCATCTCTTTTGCTGCCCCATGGTTATCTCATATTGTTACAGTATTTCACCTTGTTATCTGATATATTGTATATATGCGTCTTTTGTTATTTGAAATTGCATAGGGAAGGGGGAAAACAAGATGAGGGGCAGGGGTGGGGGGAGAGAAATGTGGACCAAGACATGAGAAAGGGTGTCAATGTATGTGAAGTAATGCATCCTTTATCTGGTGAATGTAATGTAACCCTTCTATTAATTACAATAAGAATATATGGAAGAAAAAATAAAAATCTGCCACTTGTAGCAGCATTGATATTTTACACCACACACAGAAAGAAAATACTACATAATTAAATTCATATGGAAGGTCAAGATAATCATGTACATAGAAATAGAGAGTAAAGCAATTGTTATCAGGGAAACTGTAAATGGGGAATGTAAGTCTAAGGGTATATATTTTTTTTAAGATAAACAAGTCATACCAACCTAACAACCACTATGGTGAATAATAACCTATGGTATTCTTCAAATACGCTAAGAAAAGCAGTAGTACATATTTTCATCACCTAAAAGAACAAAACAACAAATAACTGCATGGTGAGTAATATGCTGGTTGGAGTAGTCATTTCATTTTATTTGACTATATCAAACATCTGTCTGTACATTCTGAGTATATACAACTTTTACTTGTCAATAATACCTCAGTAAAGTTAAGCTAAGAAGAGAGGGCTGAGCATCCAAGTTGCTGTTGGTATTCTAGGCAGGAGTTTAAAACAAATAAGGGGAAATAAATATGGGTCCAATATAACAGAAATAAAGTAAATGATGTGCTTAAATTCAGTGCAATGCATATTTGTAAAATCTCTCTTGGCATTGTGATAGAAGTAAAAATGAATGACACCAAATATATAACAAGTCAAATTTTGCTTTGGCTTTTAACATCACAATAATCTACACAAAAACCTTATCCAGCTGTGTAGAAAGGTAGCCTTGAGCTGAAGAGCTCAGGGACAATGCCCAGGCCCAGGGATAGAGTGGTAGCCTTGTGCTGAAGAGTTCAGGGGCAGCACCCAGGCCAAATTCAAGCTCCATGACCCCCCCACACACAAAATAACCCACAACCTTTATCCAATTCAGTTGGTCTTATTACTTAACACTGAGGAGAACTAATATTTATTTGGTGGACTCCAGGATGATGTACATTATTTTACTCAATCTTGAAATAGTATAAGGAAGCATTCCCACAACTTACAGCTGGGAAAACTGAGTCACAGACAGTAAAATATCCGTTTTTCCAAGAAGGCTGTGATATGAAGTGACAAAAATGGCTTTAAACACACTTTCCTCCTTAGTACTACAAAATTTATGTCTAATTGTGCTACCTATAAGTTACTGTTCTGCTTAAATTGCATTTAAGAAACATCAATTTATTTATGCTTGCATTGCTTATTGGATTTGGCTCCAGGGAACTTCTGAGGGAATCACATTGTAACAATGCTTCCTGAAGATAAGAATAGCTCATTGTCTTGAGGTGTTCTTCAGTTTTAAAAATGTATCTGGAGCCAAGCACTGGTGGCTCATTAGGTCATCTAAGCTACTCAAGAGGCTGAGACCTGAGGATCCTGATTTGAAGCCAGCAGGAAAGTCTGTGAGACTCTTTTCACCTTTGAAATACTCAGAAAAAATCCTGAAGTGGTACAGTGGCTCAAGTGGCTCAGAGACAGTGCCCAGGCCCACAGTTCAAGCCCCAGGGCCAGCAAAAAAGACAGTAAAATGTATCTGAGTACACAGATAATCTGGAATCACAGATTAACCCATTATTTCTTATACTGAAAGATTAAAATGATCAATGACAGTGCGTTATATGTTCATACAATTTGTTTTAATAATACCATACTGCTTTTTAATTTGTGAAGCAAGAACTCTTACCGTTTTTGCTTTACCAACTTTTGGTTGGTCATATAGCTTGAATTCAGGCCGTGGGCATTATCCCTGAGCTTTTTTGCCCAAGGCTACTGCTCTACCATTGTGAGCCATAGCTCTACTTCTAAATTTAAGGTGATTAAATATCACAGAACTTTTCTTCTCCAATTGGCTTTGAAACTTGATCCTCAGATCTCAGTCTCCTGAGTAGCTAGGATTAGAGGTGTGAGCCACCAGTGCCTGCCTATTTTACAAAGTTTTAACAGCAAAGTATTTGTATTCCTTTAGAATTAAAATTGAAAATGTAACAAAAATTTTTCATGCACAGAGCTCTTAAAAATCTGCCAAAGAATATTTTCAAGGTTTTAGTGGCTTGAAGACGTGGCTCCAATGGGCAGAGCATGCATCTAGGAAGCTGAAGGCACTTGTGAAAAATAAGAAAGGAAAGAAGGAAGGAAGGAAGGAAGGAAGGAAGGAAGGAAGGAAGGAAGGAAGGAAGGAAGGAAGGAAGGGGAAAGAGAAGGAAAGAAAGAGGGAGAAGAGAGGGAAGGAGAGAGGAAAGGAAGAAAAGCAGGCATGGGGCAAGGTGGGAAAGGAAGGTAGAAGGAAGGAAGGGAGGGTGGGAAGGAAAGAACAAAGAGAAAAACAAAAATGAAAAGGACTTCCAAGCATTCCTGTAGAGGATGGGGAGTGTTTAGTTTCATTTTTCTTTTTTGTTACTTAGGATTAAACTTCCTTGTTGGGAAAATGCTGTATTGTCTTAGTCATGCACTATATCCTCCTTTTGCTTTCTTAATTTTTAGTTTTTGTTTTTGCTTGTGTGTGTGTGTGTGTGTGTGTGTGTGTGTGTGTGTGTGTGTTTCTTGTGGGGTTTTTTTTTTTTTGCCTTCCCAGACAAAATGTGTCCTTAAAGACACATGAATTTGTGACCATGAATTGTTCATGTAAGGAGATACTTTGCACAAGGATTTCACATATACTGGTAAAAGTTAAAATATACGTTGTTTCCCAAAGTAAATCCCCAAAATGTTGTTAAACATTTAAAGATACTTGTACATAGTAACAATTTTATTAGTATAGAATGATGGTACAAAAGAAAAGTCTCATTTTGACATTCCCCTACTGGAACTTAAAGGATTATATGCCATCATTGGTAAGCCAGGTATTTTCAACATTCCTTGAGAAATAAGACAGCCTTTAATATCAAGGCATTTACATTCTAAGAGATCTTCAAGTTTACTTTTAGATACAAAAACTTCTTGGAAAAAAATAAGCTTTGCTTTCAATATTCTCTTGACTTCATGGAAGAGATATTCTAGGCCAAGAAAAGTCATGAGCAAAAGGAAAGAGATGAATAGAAACTGATGAATTATGCAAGCTACCAGGAGACTCGTTTATGTGAAATGCATTGACTAGTGAATGTCAAGCGATGAGATGTGAGAAGCAGAAAGAGCCTATTCAAATTTGATTTTGTATGCCAGTATAATAGCTATGTTGGCAAAGATGGGAAAAACCTCATTAGGTTGATTTTATAAGAGGCAGTACTTGTTTGACGTTAGCTAATTTAGGAATGAGAATACTAACTCTATTATTTAATAGAGCTGCTAATGATCATGTCCTTTACAGGTTTTAGCTTGTCCTCACAGTAACAACAATACATCTTCCTTTTCACATTGTATTTTTTTATTGTAATTAATAGAAGGGTTGCATTATATTCACCAGACAGAAAGTGCATTACTTCACAAACATTGATACCCCTTCTCATGTTTTTGTCCCCATTTCTCTCCTCCCACCCCTACCCCTCATCTTGTTTTCCCCCCTTCCCTATCCTATTTCAAATAAACAAATAAGCATATATAAAATAAATCAGATAACAAGGTCAGATACTGTAACAATATGAGATAGTCAAGGGACAACAAAAGAGATGAGAAATAACATAGCACATTATGTTATGGCTCTTGTTTCCATATCCTGGAGGTCCTTTCATTTAGCCTCATCCTATATGGTCTTATGTATCTAGGTTTTGCTCAATTGTAAATCTCTGCTAGGAGAGCCCAAGGTTTCTACTGATTATGACAAATGAGGGAAACCATTGAGCCTATGTTCCTTTGAGTCTGGCTTCCTTCATTTAATATGATTTTTTTCTAAGTCTTTCCATTTCCTTACAAATGGGGTGATACAACAGTACATCTTTAACATAGGTATTACAGCTGTCTCTATTTAAAACATGAAGAATCTGAAATAAAGAAATAGCAAATCTAGTACAAAGGAGGAGAATTTAATCCCAGCATCTTGATACTTAAGCCTTGTTCATAATTAAGCCATGCCCACCCACATTAAAGTGAAGTTAGGAGGACATGTGATATTTTAAGGTCTTTGAATCTCAGGTGAACTCAGGAAGGCCTAAGTATTAGTGAAATTGCCAATCTTCCTTTCTGATTTGAAAATAAATATTTTTATTTAAACTTTTTTATTTGAAAATAAATAATTGCACATACTTGAATTATACAAACTCAAAATAGCCAAGGTAACAACAATCCAAGCAGAGTAGATTTTTGTTTGCCAGTCCTAGACTTGAGCTCAGGGCCTGAGCACTGTCCTTGGACTTTCTCAAGGCTAGAGCTCTACTACTTGAGCCTCAGCACCACTTCTGGCTTTTTCTATGTATGTGGTACTGAGGAATCGAACCCGGGTCTTTGTGCATTCTAGGCAAGCACTCTAAGAGTAGACATGTTTTAAATGTGGAAAATACATGGCATGATTCTATTATTTTGCCTTTAATAAAAGAGAACATCTGGGCCAGGAGTTTGGCCTAGTGGTAGAGTGCTTGCCTAGCATGCATGAAGACCTGGGTTCGATTCCTCGGTACTACATGCATAGAAAAAAGCCAGAAGTGGTTCTGTGGCTCAAGTGATAGATCTCTAGCCTTGAGAAAGTCTAAGAACAGTGCTCAGGCCCTGAGTTCAAGTCTCTCAACTGGCAAAAAAAGAGAGAACATCCTACCATTTGCAGCAGTGTGAATGTTTGTGCAAGTCATGATTAACTGGAATAAACCGAGCCACTGAACAAATACTGTACTACTTTTCTTACACAAGGTACCTTAACAATAGAAGTACTACATAGAATTCTGATTGCCAGGAAATGGGAGGTGTTTTCATTGGAAGTGTGTAAGGAAGTTCTCGTTAGGCAAGATGGGGAAGTTACAGAGACCTGCCATACAATGACCATGTAGTGCCTAGGGTTAACAGCTGGAATCTTTTCTTCCTCTCCATTTCATGGGCCATTACTCTTCTGTGGATTCTCACAGTGCCCTTCTTGTTCATTCTGCACTGTTACCTTTTTCCCATTTCGTGGAATTTCTTGTTTTACTGTGTTTTATTCTTGTTACCATAGAGGTTTTCTGAAATAAAGACGAGGTTGAACTCTCTCAACTCTGCCATGACATTATCGTGGTGCTTGATACATAAAAAATGTTCATCAAATTCTCAACATCCCTGGCAAGTTCTTATTCCTCTGTTCAAAATTTAGCCTTGAGTATTTGTTATGTGATTCCTTTTAAAGATTTTCCTTCCTTTACTGTCTACAAAAAAAAGGTTGATTAGTTCATATGACATTAGAAGTTTTTTTAAAAACTTTACAAGAAGGAATAGGACATACACTAGGTCTCCTTGGCACAGGTCAAAACTTTCTTAATAGGGGCCTAGAATCACAACAAATCAAAGAAAGTCTGGATAAGAGGACTGCATTAAACTGCAGAGCTTCTGTATGGCAAAGAACACAGCTAGCAAACTAATTATAAAGCCTACAGTGTGGAAGAAGATCTTCACTAACCATTCAACAAAGGCCTCATATGTAAAATCCTTCTATTAATTACAATAAAAATATATGAAAAAAGTTTTTTTTCTAACCTATTTTTCTTTGTGCTAGTATGATTCTCAAGAAAATAATAATAATATTAATATATCTGTGTGCTATATTTTAGGACCTTATAATTTATTCTAAAGAAGATAATAGTAACTTTATCTTTCAAATTTTCAGTAAAATACAATCTCTGAGCTTTTTCTTTTACTTTTTTTTGTCAGTCCTAGGGCTTGAACTCAGGGCTTGGGCAATGTCCTTGAACTTTCTCAAGGCTAGCACTCTACCACTTGAGCCACAGCAACACTTTTAGCTTTTCTGTGTATGAGATACCAGGGAATTGAACCCAGGGCTTATGCATGATAGCCAAGTACTCTTACTATTAGGCCATGCTCTAGACCCCTCCTTGAGCTTTTTTTATGTTCAAGACTAGTACTCTACCAACCACTTGAGCCACAGTTTCACTTCTAGCTATTTTGATAGTTAAGAGTCATTCCTGATGGTGCTGAGTTTTGATCTGCAATCCTCACATCTCAGCTTCCTGAGTAGCTAGGATAGCAGGCATAATCCACCAGCACCTGGCTTATATCATCTAACTTACTTCAGATTCAATACTATTCCCAGTTTTTGAAAAGGAAAACTAAGGAGCACTGATACTGAATATCTTACTTGATTCCATATCTAAGAAAACGCTTGAGCTCCAATTTGATCTCAGGCTGTCTAAAGCCAGAACTCATGATTTTATCCAGTATAGTCTTCCATGTTTATTTGTTCTATATTAATTATTTAATTCCCTCATTTCCTTTAGAATACTAATAAAATACACCTCCTATATGTCTTTCATGGCACTCACCACCGCTTGTATATTTATGCTTAGTTTCTCCTTTTACATCTCTCCCCAGTAGAATGGCAGCAAATGTTTAAGTGTTCTATGTTTGACTCTATTCGTCTTAGAATAAGACATGGAATATAGTAATGTTTACAGATACTTGTTAATGAATGATAAAAATGTTTAGAAACCAACATAGTATAATGTCCTATGGCCTGTGGAGACAATTGGGGGCAAAGGCTTCCTAAATTTTCAAACCTGTGCCTAGGGCATAATATCTAATACGTGCTCAAATGATGTTTATTGAATTAATGAAAACATAATTATTTGGTTGGTAAACTTTATAGGTTTACTTGATAGAGACATAATGTGAGCTATCAACATGGTACACAAGTAGAGATTTTAGGTAATCAGCTTGTTGTGATCACAATGACTAAAGAATTTAGACCTTTCATTCATTTGGGGCAATTAGTCAAGCATTTTGTCACATAGAAAAAATAATCTTTCCAGTTAAGTTCAGATTCTGAAATATGATTTCTACTGAGAAAGAAAATTTTATGACTAGTTGATGTTTGATTTTATGAATGGTTTAAAACACTATTTAGTCTGTGTAGCTATTTCTTTTTTCTTTCTTTTTTTTATTGGTAGGTGGTAGGACTTGAACTCTGGGTCTGGGCATTGTCCCTGAGTTCTTCAGCTTAAGGCTACTGCCCTACCCACAGTGCCACTTCTGGTTTTCTGGAGGTTAATTGGAGATGAGTCTCAGGGACTTTTTGTGCCCAGGCTGGCTTTGAAAAGGGATCCTCAGATCTCGGCCTCTGAAGTAGCTAGGATTACAGGCATGAGCCATTATGCCTAGCCAAAAAAGATTTCTTACCCATTGTTATTTTTATTATACAGCTCATTATTTCTGATAACTATTTTATCTTATTTCACAACTTCTTAGCTCTGGTTTTTATTTAACAAGTTAATCCCTACGTTACTTTATGTACATTGGGAAAATGTCATCCTTGATAAAGGAGAATTTGAAATTGATCCCAAGTGAAACCTATTCTTAAATAAATTCACTATTAAATAAATAACAGAAGTTCTCCTATGTACCAATGTATACTATTAATACATGTACCAGATGCATATGGGTATATGGAAAAGTCAAATGTGATGTGAAAACAGTCTCTGAATCCTGAATGATTCACAGAAATTTTTATTAGCATAAAAGTTGTACAAACATTTTATATTTTCTACTTTTTTTAATTTAATTTTATTGTCAAAGTGATGCACAGGGGGGTTACAGTTACATATGTATAAGGCAATGAGTACATTTTTTGTCGAACATTATTACCCCTCCCACATTTTTCTCCCACTTTTCCTCCCCTCAACCCACACCCCCAAGTTGTAAAGTTCATTTTCAAAATATTGTCTTGTGAGTATTGCTGTTTTTCTGTGGTTTTTAAAATTTTAGTTTACTGTAAAGGTGATGTACCAAAGGGTTATAGTTCCATAAGGCAGATAATGAGTACATTTTGTTTTGAACAGTGCCACCCCCCTCCCTCATTTTCTCCCACTTTCCCTCCACCCTGACTCCTCCCTCCACAAGCTGTACAATTCATTTCCAATTTCCTGTCAAGTGGGTTTCACTGTTGAAGAGATAGTGAAAAAGTGTATTTTCCAATTCTCTGAGAAAAAGTGACTTTTTCATAGTATATTGTTTTCTGTTACAGAATTCCAAAAATAGGTAATGTTTTCTGTTACAGAGTTTCAAGATATGTAATTCCAAAGTTAGTTTTGCATCTTTGTTTCTTTTCTGTTTTATCTCTCTGTATCAATCCTCTTCAAGTTGGTTTTCATTCTTGGATTTATTGCCTCATTGTTGTCCAATGTCTGCTATAACTTCAAACATCACATTCTCATCCAACCATGAAGAAAAGAAAAAGAATGGAGAACCATGTAGAAATGTTTTCATGCCTAACTTTCTCTTAAATCAGGAAGTGTAAATCTGTCTTACAAGTTCTCACAGAGATTTTCTCTTGCTATTTGGCTGCTCAGAACTGAATCATATGTCATTCTCATAGCTACAGAAGAGGTCTTGATAATGATAATTTGTTATTTCCCATCCCTGCAGCAAGTCCAGTTTTACAGGCAAGGGAAAAAATGGCAAACCACCATGACTATTTTGACAGATTATTTTCAAAGGCCTTCATCTTCTAAAGTTCAAAATCCCTGATGTTTGAGTCATAGCATTGTGTTTATGTTATTCATTAGTCAGAAAATCAACAATCTAAGGTCAAATCTCTGCAAAGCACATGAATATTAAATAATATCAAGAAAACCCAATAGAACAGTTATAATTTCTAGGAAATACTGGCAGAATACAATGTTACAGTCCTCTGTGTTGTTGTAGTTGTGTGTTTATAAGCATGCATGTGTACACGTGTGTGTGTGTGTGTGTGTGTGTGTGTGTGTGTGTGTGTGTGTGTGTGTGTGTGTAGTAAGGGAGTCTCTTATAAAAGGACCCTATTTCCTGCCCCATTATCCTCCAGAGGTCTAAAACAGTGCCATTTAAGTACCTTCAAGATCCTCCAAAATGTCTTCAGTGATGTCAGTTACAGTATCTTCTACTGGAAATGGACAGAGGCATAGCCAATTATGTTTCCCATCACCTTTTGATTAAACTGCTGTAGCACATATGAGGAGACTGGAGTCCTGCAGAGTTGTCCTCCACAAATATAATTGCCAAAGTTCCTGATTATGTAGCATCTTTCTCCCTACAGAAAGCTCAATGGGGCTTGTAAGTATGATTATATCTTTGTGGTATTATCACAAGCTAAAATTACACAATGATTTATATATATGATACACAATGATATATATATGTATATATTGCCCAGTTTTATTTCATTCTAGTCTACTTTAGCATGGAAACTAAAATTACCTTAAAAGGTTGCCTTTGAGTATGTCCATTTTACTAAATCTTTCATTAACCTAGACAACAGTATGCATAAGAAAGAAAACTTTCCCAAGAAGTCATCATACCACTGACTAAATTTTGAAACATTAAGTAATCAAAATAAAAATATAAATGTCCAAAATGTGTGAAAATTGACCTTGATGCAACTTAGATGTTTTAAATGTTTATTCAAGTAATTTAAATACTATAAAGAGGAATTTCTTGTCTAAAAAACAGGTCTTCCCAACAATCTTTAACAAAGTATATATATATATATATATATATATATTATATAGCATCTTTCTCCCTACAGAAAGTTCAATGGGGCTTATAAGTATGATTATATCTTTGTGGTATTATCTCAAGCTAAAATTACACAATGATTTATATATATGATACACAATGATATATATATGTAGGATATATATATGTCTATCTCAAATTGTTAAAGATTCATCTAGAAGATACCAGAATCCAATCTTCTTAGGGGGGAAAAAGTAAATTAAAATGTTGAAGGATTCATAATACCTGTACTTGTGATATTTGTTCAAGATGCTATAATAAAGGAAAAAATTACATAATAAGTATTCATAAAAATTATATTTTATTTACCATTGGAAGCTTAATTTATATTGATTTTATGTTTTGTATAGGTACATTACATGTCTCTGTAATGAGTTGTGCCAACAACTGTGGTTGCAAACAAAGACAGTTTTCAGGTTTTCTAATTTTTATTATTTATATTTTAAAGAAAAAATTATGTAATTCTATTTGAAGACAAAAAATCTTAACAAAGGAAGACCAAGGTAATGGATAGTTGTCAGGTCTTAATTATAAATTACCAGCATGTATTAAGAGATACATAGAATAAGAAAAAATGCCTTGTTTCAATAAGAATCATCAGAGAAAAACAACTCAGAGAGTTTTCCTATCCTTGTGCCATGAATAGCCACTAATTGGAGACAGTGTCTGAGCACATTTAAAAGACAAGTTAAAGCTGGAATGCATAAGCTAATGCCAAAAACCTGCAGAATCCTGCAAGTCAGCAAACCCAAGTTACTGCCTGGAAGTCTATAGAGAAATAGCAGACTTGCCAACATTCTGTGGCTTCAGAGGTAATCATACATTTGAAGAGCTAAAGCCTGTGAATCACATGAAAGGAAAATCATAGAGTCTACTATTTTATCAAAATAACAGAAGTGCCAAGATGTTTCATTATTTTCCATCAAGGCTCCAACTGGAATCTTTGTAACTGGGTAATTGCTACAGACTAATAGCATGATAGCAAGCACTTAATTTTAATAAATACAACTAAATGGTAGCATTAAAAGCAAATATCCCTGAATATCAGTGAAACATGTACCCAAAGAAATTAAGGATACAAACATGTTTAAGTACATGTAACTTCCTGATAATAAATATTGAGTCCTTGATTTATCTACTGTAGCTCTGCTCAAGAATTTAAAAACTTACATACAAGACCAAAGGTACAGAAATCAAAAACAGTGACCAAGAAGAAGCAAAAAAAGAAAGAAAGAAAAATTTTAAAAAATCACTTGTTTCGCTTTCTTGGAGTTCATTTTTATATATGTCATTTTCTATGATCATATGCATATAGCTATTGAGCTCTTGTGAACATCTCCTAAAGATATTCTCCTTTTGGCTGATTGTGTGAATGTTTAGAGTCCTGTTTATCATGTCTTATTATGTCATAAAATTTTGTCTTTTAACATACATTGTGCTTACTTGTAGATTTATAGGCACATTCTAATTACCACAAATGAGAGAAACTGTATTATCTGTTTAAGGGAGGATAAAGAGTACAACAGATATGAGAGGACAAAGGTGAACAAGTACAGCAGTGATACTCATTAGACACTATGTTGAACTCTAAAAACTTGTTGGGGAGGCAGATCAGGATATTGAAACAAAAGCCATATAACGAATGATTGTTGTTCTTAATGTACTATGTTATCCCTCATCTCCTTTGCTGTCCCTTGGGTATCTCATATTGTTACAGTATCTCACTTTGTTATCTGATATATTGAATTTATTTGTATTTGGTTATCTGAAACTTGATAGGGAAGGGGGGAAAACCAATACGGGGAGTGGGTGATGGGTGGGGGGAGGGTAATGGGTACCAAGACATGTGAAAGGGTATCAATGTATGTGAATTAATGCACCTTCCATCTGGCAAATATCATGTAACCCTTTTATTAATTACAATAAATATATATATAAAAACTGGGAGAAAATGTGGGAAGATGTGACACTGTTCACAAAGAAATGTATTCATTATCTGACCTATGTAACTATGACCCCTCTGTACATCACTTTGACAATAAAAGTGAATTAAAAATTATTTTAAATTAAAATTTTTAAAAAGAATTTAAAAACTCCAGTGTTCTTAGAGACTAGGGTCAGGACCTAAATTCAGAAAGTCGTCTGGGTAGGGTTTTAGGACATGGTGTACTGGGGTCTTGGAACCTATGGTTTATAACCCTGATTTTTAACATTTGTCCTTTTGTGTGTGTGTGTGTGTGTGTGTGTGTGTGTGTGTGTGTGTGTGTGTCCATGCTAACTTGTCATAACCATGGTGGTACTGAAAAGTAGAAACAGGGAACAGAATGGACAGCAAAGACTGAATCATTTGCAACCTAGCTCCTCACAGGAGGAGGTCTAGCATAGACCACAGTAGACTAGAGAAGGCATATTTTTTCATCACCATATTTATATTTAAACAAGGGGCAAGGTAAACAAAGCAAGGTATACTCAGATGTCTGGCCAACTGTGAGAAAAGGGATGAAAATCTGAGGTCAATCATGTCACCAATTTCCTATGTGATGTGAACCAAGGGTGTCATTCTCCTTTTATAAGAATTGTTTACTCTTTACTGAGGTCACTGGATATGAAGCCAATTAGCAAAACTGTGGATTTTCAGGGCAATGTAAGTTGGATCAAGGGACTGTGTCCAAAATGATCATAAAGTCATGCACCAAAAGTGAATACTGGGAGTTGAAGTGCAAAGCTAAACCAGTCAGTGTCAAGTGGACAAGTGAGGGTGATCCAATCAACTCATATCCAGAGTAGCACACTTGAGGACAGCAAAGCTTGTGTTTTCACTGAGTATATGGAACTGTGATTTTATAAACTGAAATCAACAAGAATTGTTTCTGAAAATAATGAAATAATTAAGTAAAAAAGCTTGCAACAAAATGTGTTCTTAATCTAACAAATGTACTATAAATGAGGTGGAGCAACTTCGTCACAAGATAGGAAATATTCTATTACTTCCATGTGTTAGACAATCACAATGAATATTTTGTATATTTTATCTGAGAAGTCTTACCATTCAATCATCATTTCTTCCAACAACTTTTTTCCAGAATATTCTATTCTAAGTCTTTACAATTGTATGCATTGCCCAGACACCCTTGGGAATACTTTTTATGAGAGACTGATTTGGACAACCTCTTAATCTGAAATCTAATAGCTTTATTATATTTTTATTTTTTATTTTCCTTAACTAGTTTAACAGAGGGGTTTCAATTCAACATGTCAATTCTTTTTTATTATCATTAATTGAAGCTACAGAGCACTTACCGTATGTTTACAACATCAACTGTTTTAATCATTGTGATAACCCTATTCCCTAGGAATACTTTAAAAAATTTATGGCAAAGATTATGTACAGAGAGGTTACAGTAATGTAAGTCAGATAATGAGTACATTTCCTTTTGAGTAGAGTTATTCCCTCTCTCATTCTCTCCCACTTTTTCCCCTCTGGCTTCCCTTTCCCCTAAGTTGTACAGCTCATTTCCAACTTATGTCCTAGTAGGCTTCACTGCGGAATTGGTTCACTCTTTGTTCCACTGTATCTCATTCTTAATACCACCTTATCACCACCCACCATATTGCAGCTGAGTAAACTTTATTATAAGGAAAGTCACTACTAATTAGTAAAATCAGAACTTAAACCATGATATCTGAGCGCAGAGTTTCTGGTTTCAAACACTAGATATATGCAAGTTTACTGCTGTATTTCGGCTATCCAGAGACATAAACTTATCAAAACATTCCACCCAACATTTCTCTTACTTCTTTGAATTTTTATTTGACACTGGAAATGTTACAAAATTAACACAAAATATAAGCATCTGGGACTAGTGAACTACTGTGCTAGTTGCCTTTATTGACCAGGTGTATTCCAGAACAAATGAAGTGAGCTATGCATATTGCAGAACTTCTTACAACTGACCTATCCAAATATGTCCTTAACAACTGTCAAATACTTCTAGAGGGCTGTTCAAACTATTTTATCTTTGTAAATATTTTGTAACTCAGATTTCTCAGTGGGTCAAAAATACCAGTCATTTGTTTGTGAAAGCACACATGCATTTAGCAGACCTGATTGAGAAGCTTGTTTACGATGTGGGGAAAAAATGGTAGGTTACTTGCTGATCTGGTGTTTAAACCCTTAGAAGAAAGAGGAATAAAAACTGCAGAGATTTTTCAACTGCAAGAATTCAAAGAAAATATGCATGCATAGAGTGGAGGCAAGGAAGGAAATTATGTCTAGAGTAATTAAAGTAGGCTATCTACAGAAGAAACACATGAACTGAAATAAAGAATATGAACTGCTATGAAGACTGAAAGGAAGAACAACTGATGGGAGAAGTAACAGTAACACAGATTCTGAGATGTGTACACCTATAGTGCTCCTGGAACATAGAAAATACTAGTCAATGCAGTCAGTTTTACTGGAATTTTCTCCTTAAGCTAACTAAATTAACATATGAATGAATCCATACTAGCAGCATGACAACTGGTTCTGACAAAGGTGAAATATGAAACATGAAATAAGAAAATGTCAGCATTGGTGGTGAGGAATGTACCCCCAAACTTCTTGCCAAGTTTCCTCCCTGAACTACAATGTTGAATCTGGCTTCTAAGTCAAGCCTTGTAGTTGAGAAATCATACCAATTGGACTTTCATGCAAACACAGAAAGATACATGTGCTTATTTTAAAAGGCAGAGCCAATCAGCACACTTTAAGCAGGCCAGCTTGATTAGCCTGAGGACAGAACACAGGGGAATCTCCCTACTAAAGAAGTGGACAATGCACATAATATGTTAATGCTCCAACTAATCAGTAAAAGGAGAAAACATTTGATAATATCCAGAGGCATTTAAATTTTAACACTTCCGTGTGTTAGCTGAAACTTAGTAAATAGAATCATAGGGGCTTCCAAGAATCACTGTAGGTAGTCCCCTAAACTAAACAATACCCCAGACAAATTGGAAAGTAGTGCCAAGTTTGAAAATTGCTACATCCCCAATGTTCTCGTTTCCACCTCCGAAGGCAGGACCTTGGGTTTTCTACATTCTCTAATGGGTGTTTTTGAATGTGTGCAATTTGGACCAAAACTTTCACTTCTTTTGAGTATACACATCTGTATCCAAAGTATTATCTTAAGCTGTGATTCCAAGTATGCTGATTACAATGCAACTCCCCATGTATTCTTTGTGTATTTTCATTATTTCTTTTCAAATGTGCAAATATATGTGATTCATTTAATAAACTTTTCTAAAACCCAATGCAAATGTCACCTCTTCCTGAATTTTTTCCTAATTACTGAATTGTTAGTTGTTCTTTCTTCTGAGTTCCTGTAGCAATCTATACAAACTCTTATCCTCGTACTTATCACCCTATGAAATCATTATTCACTTAAAGGTCATTTCCATTTAGAAAATAAGCCTTTCAGAATAGAGGCTGTGTAGGATGTGTTGAATACCCCCACAGCGCACACAGGAACCTCCAATATCAAAGAATTAGGCAACTCAAAATGTCAACAATGGTAAGATCGAGAACTGTGCATTTCATAAATCTTTATAACTCCAGTGCCCACATTTGCCTTTTCTAAAGGAGCACAGATTCCTAAGCAAATGAATGAATGCTCACAAAGAACCCTAATACACAAATGCCATGAGTTCTATTCTATTTCTTTTTTCTGACAGGTTTATTTGATTGCATTCTCCTAAAAACTAAAACTTCATGTATATGGTCATCTAAAAGAAAAATGGGGAAGAATTTGACAGAATGATTATAGTTTAGCAATCAGCATACGAACAAAAAGCAATAGGCCATGTTATGGACTGTCTATAATCTAACCATTTGTGTGCAAGTGGAGCAAGCCCTTTATAAACGAGTGAGATAAACAGAAGTAATGTTGAATGCCATCGCTTAAAACAAAAACAGGGTTTTAATACTGAATATCTAAAATGAGAGACATTCTATTGTAAGATAGCTTCAGAAATGGAAACATGTAATCACAGACAAAAGTAAATAGCAAGTAAAAATTCATGGAAACTAGGATTATTCAAATAAAATGAGACTAAAGTTAAACAGAAGCAAGCTCATATTAAGTAAAATAACTTAGGATCCAGGAAATAATTTAGAGAGTACCAAGGGAAATCACCCACTTCCCCAGCCAACAAAACTCAAAAGAATCTCAAAAGGAATGATAGGAAGCTATACCATAAAATATTGCATATATGTATGAAGTTATGAGCCAAATATTTCAAAAGGAGGAGTCTAAAACTAATCAAAGGAAAAGGCTTACAGGTGACATAGAGGCTACCTATTTTGCACACACAAGGAATTGATGCTTACTGTTTCTTTATCCATTATCTTCGTTGCTCTAGAGTTAAGTAGGCATGCTCAATATTGAAAGCCAGTGGCTGTCAGTGGCTGTTGAGCTTGGTGGTTTTATGGGCTTTGTCCCAGGTGTCTCTGTGATTTACATGCAAAAGCATTATAGTCAATCTGGCAACCAGTAGCCATGCTGGGTTCCCATCAAGCATTATTTATTGAGAAATGAATGAGAACAAGGATATGGAATGGAAGGCAGATTTTTAGCAAAGGTTTTACACTAAGAAAATGCATATCAACTTTCTCATGTTAAATCAAAGGGTCTGTTCTCTGCTCTATCAAGCAGCTTAGATTTCCTTGTACTTTGTCATTTCCTTTGAAATGCTTGCTTCATGCACTTCATACTCCTGTGCTTTTGCTTCTAGGATCATAGTTACTTGCACATTCTTCTTTTTAGACACAACCTCACAACCTCTTTGACCTATTTTCTTCCCACGTGCACTCATTATGTTCAGGTTCTCATGGCCTTGCAACTTCATATGCCATTTATGCTCCTGATGTCACCATATCTTTCTTGCTTTGACTTTTTCCCTCTACACCAGTCTTGGCTGACATCGGTTGGCTACTGTTTTGTTTGTTTTGTTTTCTCCTTCTTGAATGCCTGATAGTGTCTGGATTGCAAGAGTATTATATTTGATGTTCATAAAAGCCATATGGAGACTGGGAATGTGGCTTACTGGTAGAGTGCTTGCCTTGCATGCATGAAGCCCTGCGTTTGAGTCCTCAGTTTCAGAAGTGGTGCTGTGGCTCGAGAGGTAGAGTGCTAGCCTTGAGCAAGAGAAGTTCAGAGACAGTGCTCAGGCCCTGACTTCAAGCCCCAGGAATGGCTATTTTAAAGAAGAAATTTAAATTCAAAGTTCTAAGATTTAAGACCAGAATGCTTCAAGACTTAAGACTTTCTTCCTAGATAGGACTTAATGAGAATAATCTAGGTGACAGATAAAATTTTGCAGAAGGTACCATCTTTTTATGTTTTGTGTTATTTAAGAATGGCTGTTGTTCTTAAGGTACTATGTTATCTCTCATCTCTTTTGCTGTCCCTTGGTTATCTCATATTGTTACAGTATCTCACTTTGTTACCTGATATATCGGATATATTTGTATTTGGTTATTTGAAATTGGATAGGGAACGGGGGAAAACAAGATGAGGGGTGGGAGGAGGGGGGAGGGAAATGGGGACCAAGACATGTGAAAGGGTATCAATGTATGGAAATTAATGCACCACCTATCTGGCAAATATCATGTAACCCTTCCATTAATTACAATAAAATATATATTAAAAAAAACAAAAAACAAAAAGCCAAGCCTTTTAAAGATAAAAAAAGAATGGCTTGATCATTGGGAGGGATGGGGAAGGGGAATAGGGACAAAACATGAGAAGGGGTATCAATGTGTGAGAAGTAATGCACCCACTATCTGGTGAATGTAACTATAACCCCTCTATCCATTACCCTGACAATACAAAGTTTTTAAAAAGAAAAGTTAAAATTAGCAGAAGGAGGAGGAAAAAAAGAAAGGCTTGAGAAATAATGACAGCATTTGGAGTATGCCCGTGTGCCTTTCACACAATCAAGGTCTTTCTAACATTTAGAAGTGCTGCAGCATTGAACCAATACTGATAGGAGACAAAGACTACCTAAAGTTTTCTGTAATGTAAGCTGATTCAGGAATAAGACTGATGATTTTAAAACCTGTTCCTCATTGTAAAATTTTAGAATTCATTCCTAGAAATTAAATTGATTCTCAAACAATAACAATAATACTGTTCTCAAACAGTAATGATTCTTAAAGGTATAAGTTACGAGATTTCATGACATACCTTTCCCTAGGGTAACTATTTAGCCAGGTCTTTGTTTAACAACCAGCCCTCTTCTCCAACAATATACTGGCATACAGGAACCAACGGTGTAAAAGATCATGATAAGCTACTAAACCAAGGTCATCAGGTTACAGATTATGTACATTTGTGTTTATTTGTGATTTTTCTCTTACTGAAGAATGATCGCCTGCTTTTGTGTACCACACCAATTTTGTCTACTATATACTTTCTGTCAGATGAATATAACAAAAATCTTGAGTAGTATATTGTTTGGAATAACATGTCATATATTTCCTCATCATTCTGTTTATTGTCCCTCTGTTGCAGGTCAATGCACAAACTGGCCCAGTTGGAAAGACTTGACCTAGGAAATAATGAATTCAGTGAGCTGGTAAGCAAATGTATCTTCTAAAATATCTTCCCAGGAGGTCTTGGGAACCCCAGGTTTTTTAAAGTATTGGGTGCATCTTTACATTTATGAAATATCCAAACATAACATGAGAGTTAACTCTCATATAATTAATACAGTGAACTATATCAACCACTATATAATAAATTCAATGGACTTCATAACATAGATTTCACTAGAGAAAAAAATTGAGATTGAAACAGGTGTACGTTATCTGTTTGAGCACTAACAAGACAGAAACCATGAAAGTGCTAAATATGTTATCTCAATTAGTCCTGATTTACTATAGTACTATTTTAATTCCATGGAAGTTAGCTTGAAATGGCAGCTGACATGTGTAGTTATCATGTGTCCAAGTAGGGAATACACACATTTGATTCATTCCAAGGAGCATCAATGACTGTACCTTGACAACATCCCTATCAGAGGCTGATCAGTATCATAGTATGAGAGCTGTGAGTCTTACTGGTATTATGTACCTAATTGTACTAACAGTGTCTTTCTAATGAACAGGTACCACTACCTCACTGCTGGCAATATTGACAGATTTCTTCCTGCTTCTTTTATGCTCTAGTTTTCTTTAAAATCTATCTGACCACCAAAATCTTAAATGCAAATTAGAAAGCCCAGATTTCTTTATTCAGAAGTTTCCATTGTTTATCTTCAAATTCAAATATCCAGTCCACCTAAAATTGCACATGAAAACATTGAAGCTGTCACCCTTTCTGTCTCAGCTTAGTTGCTATGAAAATTGGGGCAACTTGTTTGATTATTCTAAAACCTCATCTTCCTTATCTATAAAATGGAAGAAATAGTGGTTCCTAGATTATAGGGCTTATGTGAGAATTAAATAATGCATTACAAATCCTAGCAAAAAGTGAAATGTAATGAATGGGCTGCATACAGGGTATAATTCAACTGTATCTTGAGTGTCCGAAGAACATTCACTTTGACCATAGCCAATCAAGCCCTTGTTCCAATTCTATTAGCTGTTTACTAAAGGAAGAAAAGAACTTTTACTTTTCTGTGATTAAAAGCTTAATCCCTTTGACACTTTAGAGGTTTCGTTAGAGAATTCTCCTAGCTTAGGAACCCAAATGGGTAACTTCTCTGAACATTTGCAATAATGTTTATGAAACTGAATTCCAGGAAATGAAAACAATAGATCTTTTGGTTTATTGTTTTTTGTGGTATGTGCTTTGACTTTTTTTGGGGGGGAGGCAAAGTGAGGTACAAAAAGGGAGGAACAAAGGGTTAGCAAATGCAGACATGCTATTCAGCGTACAATATGTGGGAAATAACCTACATAAATTGTGGGTAGGGATGGAAGGGAGAAACTCAAGGAAAGCAAAAGAAGGGGTGACATTGTCCAAAAGAAGATACGTATTCACTACCTGAATTATAAGTAGTAACTCCTCTACTGTACAACACAATACAAATTATATAAATTTTTTAAAAGTAAAAACAATAAGGTCCATTTAGATTGTGTTATGCTCCCTTAGGTAAATATTGTCAGTCTCTCATGCATCTTCTCTCTGCACCTTTCCCTGCTACATTCTTTCTGGTGGAATTTTAGTCTTTGCTAAGGAAATGACAGGTTTGGGTAACCTGGTTTCCTGTCTCAGGAAGGTTTACAGTACAGGGGTGCTGGGAACACATGCTGACATCTAAGCTATAGTCTGCAGTTGAGAATGTCTCCTAGATCTTATCATTAGTCTTAACCTGAGGTTAGCTTTGGGGCTCAAGTCATGCTTCCCAAGAGCAGTAGCCACCTCCCTCATGCCTGCACAGCCATACTAAGTTCTCACTGTCCTGTCCTTACTCCAGCACAAAGCTGGGGAGTCCACCTCAGTTTCTGTTGTGATGGTACTTCACCAGCCACAATGTCAGTGGTAGCCCCATAATCAGTTGGCAAGACCATATGATATGCAAATTGAGCTTTTCTTCTGCCACATTACATTTACCCTGCCTTGAATGCATCAGTGTTTCCTACAGTGTTTCAGCGTGGCTGCTTCCCAAATATGAGGGCAAGAAACTACTAGATTCTGTCATGTATCACTAACATTTTCCAATAATATTTTATTTTACTGTAAATGTGGTATACAGAAGGATTATATTTAGATAAGTAAGGTAATGAGTACATTCCTTGTCAAATAGTGTTTCCCTTTCCTCATTTCCTACCACTTTCCCTCTCCCCTAACTCCCCCTTCCCCAAGCTGTAAAATTAATTTCCAACATAGGGTCTTGTGAGTATTGCTGTTGCATCGGTTAAATCTTGGTCCTTTTTCTCACCACTTCGTTATTTCCCTTCCCTTCACCAAACCAGATAAATGTATATCCAAGACACAAGGTGCCAGAACCAAAAACAGTGACAAAAGGGGATAAACCAAAGGAAAAATATAAAAGAAAGAAATAATTTCACACAACATATTAAAAAAACCTGAAGATGGCCAATACAGTCAAAACCTATCTACAAATTTAATGCAATATTCATTAATAACCCAACAATATTCTTTAATGAAATAGAGGAATCAATCCAAAAAATTCATATGGAAGAATAGGAGACTCCATTTAGCAAAAAACAATGCTTAGCAAGAGAGTGCTGAAGAAATATCAAAACCAAACTTCTAACTCTGTTATGAATTCATTATACAAGCAGCCTGGTACTGATACATGAATAGACCTGAGGACCAATGGAATAGTATTGAAGACCCAGAAATGATCCCACAGACATATGGCCACCTAATATTTGGTAAAAAAGCCAAAAATCACCAGGTGGAAGAAACCCTCTTTAAGACATGGTGCTGCCAGAACTGGCTATACATGTGCAGAAAATTGATGTTAGATCCTTATATATTACCCGTCCCACAATCAATTCCCATTAGATTAAAGACCTTGAAGTAACAGGAAACAAGAGGGGTTACACTAAGGGCTCCTTGGCACAATAAAGATTCAATAACAGCACATATCAAAGAAAGGATGGATAAATAGGAGTGCTTAAACTGCAGAGCTTCTGCATAGCAAAGAACATAGCTAAAAGATAAATAGAAAGACCACATATTGGGAAAGGATCTTCGCTAGCCACACTGTTGTATGTGCCACAGACAAGGGCCTCAGGGCTAAGATATATTTACAGCTCAAAAAATTAACCCCCCAATAACAAATCCTCAAAGAAACAACCACCCATTCAGCTTCATGATCAATAAAAATAAGGATATTAATATTATCTATTTCATAGGAATGTGGAGAGGTTCATGCAAAAGAAACAATCTACATTTCCACTTAATGGTCAAGTATGTTACAAGTTTCTCATATGGATATATGCAAATCAGTGTTTTATTGTAAAGATTTAGGTTAACAAGGATGTATAGAATTTCTTTATTTTATGAAAAATAAATATTGGAATAAATTTAAAATTGTGGGCTGTGTATTTTTTAAAAAAATTTTCCATATATTTTATTGTAATTAACAGAAGGGTTACATTATATTCACCAAATAGAAGGTGCATTACGTCACAAACATTGATACCCTTTCTCATGTCATGGTTCCCATATCCATCCCCCAGCACTCCGGCTCATCTTGATTTCCCCCCTTCCCTATCCAATTTCAAATAATCAATTAAGCATACATAAAACATATCAAATAACAAGGTGAAATATTGTAAAAATATGAGATAACCAAGGGACAGCAAAAGAGATGAGAGATAACATAGTTTATGAAGGACAACAATCACTCATTATATGGCTTTTGTTTCTATATCCTGGAGGTCCTTACATTTAGCATCATTGTATATAGCCTTATATATCTAGATTTTGTTCTGTTGTAATTCTCTGCTAGGAGAGCCCAAGGTTTCTACTGATTATGACAAATGAAGGAAACCATTGAGCCTATGTTTCTTTGAGTCTGGCTTACTTCACTTAATATGATTTTTTCTAAGTCTTTCCATTTCCTTACAAATGGGTTGGTGTCCTTTCTGACAGCAGCATAGAATTCCATTATGTATAAATACCACATCTTGTTGATCCACTCATCAACTGAGGAACATCTGGGTTGGTTCCATATCTTCACTATGATAAGTACTGCTGCAATGAACATTGTTGTGCTAGTGGATTTAGTATGCCCTTGTTTCTGGACAATTGGGTAAATGCCAAGTAGTGGAATTGCTGGGTCACAGGGGAGCTCTATGTTTAGTCTTTTGAGGAACTGCTATACTGCTTTCTATAGTGGTTGAACGAGTTTGCACTCCCACCAACAGTGTAGTAGTGATCCCTCCTAGCCACATCCCCTCCAGCATCTGTTGTCATTAGATTTCTTCATCCTGGAAATTCTAACTGGAGTGAGGTGGAATCTTAAAGTTGTTTTGATTTGCCTTTCTTTTATGGCCAGAAATATTGAGCATTTCTTCATGAGCCTATAGGCCATTTTTATTTTTTCTTCAGAGAAGACTCTCTTTAAGTCTTTGACCCATCATTTAATGGGATGGTTGATTCTTTGGAGACTAGTTTTGGAGTGATTCCATTTTTTGAGCTGTTGATATATTTTAAATATGAGGCCTTTGTCCATTGTATGGTGGGTGAAGATCTGCTCCAATTCTGTAGGCTTCCTAATTAATTTACTAGCTATGTCCTTTGCCATACAGAAGCTCTGCAGTTTAATGCAGTCCCACTTATCCAGCCTTTCTCTGATTTGTTGTGTTTCTTGGTCCTTATTAAGAAAGTTTCAACCTGTGCCAAGGAAGCCTAGTGTTATCTCCTATTCCTTCTTGTAAAGTTTTCAGTGTGTCAGCTTTTACCTCAAGGTCTTTGTTCCATTTGGAGTTAATTCTAGTGCAGGATGACAAAGAAGGATCCAACTTTAGATTTCTGCAGCTTCATAACCTGTTCTGCCAGAATCATTTTTTGAAGAGGCTGTCTTTCTTCCATTCTATTTTTTTGGCTCCCTTGTCAAAGATTAGGTGGCCATAGGTCTGTGGTTTAATATCTGGGTCCTCAGTTCTATTCCATTGGTCTTCAGGCCTATTCCTGTGCCAGTGTCAAGCTATTTGGTCACTATTAGCCTAAAGTTTGGTATTGAAATTCCTCCTGTGCTGTTTTTTCTGCTAAGAAGTGTTTTTGCTATATGAGGTCTTTTATTATTCCATATGAAATTTTATATTGCCTCTTCTATTTCTTCAAAGAATGACATTGGGATATTGATGGGTATTGAGTTGAACTTGTAGATAGCCCTTGGCAAGATTGCCATTTTCATGATGTTGATTCTTCCAATCCAGAAGCATGGGAGGTTTTTCCATTTCCTCAGTTTTGCTTTAATTTACTTTTTTAGGGTTTTAAAGTTTTCATCAAAAAGATCTTTTACATTCTTAGCTAAGTTAATTCCTAGGCACTTTATTTTCGTAGAGGATATTGAAAGGATTTGCTTTCCTTGCTCCTCTCACTGTTGTCATGTAGGAAACCAGTTAATTTTATAGCCTGCTACCTTGCCAAAGTTTGGAATCTGCTCAGGGAAGTTGGGAGTGGGTCTATAGGTTTCTTTAAGTACAGAATCATGTCATCTGCAAAGAGGGAAAGTTTCACTTCCTCTTTCCCTATTTGGATCCTCTTTATGCTTGTTTTTTGCCTTATTTTTCTGGCTAGGCATTCTAATACCTTGTTAAAGAGGAGTGGAGAGAGTGGGCATCCTTGTCTCATTCCTGATTTTTGAGGGAGTGGCCTTTGATTTTCGCCATTAAGTGTAATGCTTGCTGTGGGTTTGTCATACACAGCCTTTATTATACTGAGAAATGTTCCATGGATTCTTACTTTCTCCAGAGCTTTTAGCATAAAGGGGTCTTGGATCTTGTCAAATGCCTTTTCTGCTTCTGTTGAGACAATCATGTGATTTTTGTCCTTGCTGCTGTTGATGTGTTGAATTATATTAATTGATTTGTGCATGTTGAACAGGTTTTGCATCCCTGTGATGAATTTTTTGATGAGTTGTTGAAGACAGTTGGCCAGTATTTTGTTGAGAAGTTTTGCATCAATATTCATCAAAGAAATGGGTCTATCGTTCTGTTTCTTTGATGAATCTCTGGTTTGGGGATAAGGATTACACTGGCTTCATAGAATGAGTTTGGCAAAGAGCCTTCATTTTCAATTTCATGGAAGAACTTGAGGAGTATTGGTGTGAGCTCTGCTTTGAAGACCTTATAGAATTCAGCTGTGAATCCATCTGGCCCTGGGCTTTACTTAGATGGAAGCTCTCTTATTGCTATTTCTATTTCAGTGCTTGAAATAGGTCTGCTTAGTTGGATTAGGTCTTCTTGGTTCAGTGTGGGTAAGTTAATGTTGGCTAGAAACTCATCTATTTCTTCTAGATTCTCAAATTTGTTGGCATAAAGGTTTGTAAATTATTCCCCCATGATGCTCTGGATCTTGGTAATTTCTGTCGTGATATTACCATTCTCCTCTGTGATTTTGTTTATTTGGGTGTGTTCCCTTTTTTGGTAAGATTTGCTAAGGGTCTGTCAATTTTGTTAATTTTTTCAAAGAACTAACTCCTTGTTTTATTGATTCTTTCTATAGTTTTTTAGACTCCATTTCATTTAATTCTGCTTTGATTGTAATAATTTTCTTCCTTCTACTGGGATTAGCATTGGTTTGTTGCTCTTCTTCCAGGAGCTTAAGGTGAAACATTAAATTGTTGGTTTGTGGTTTTTCAAATTTGTTATTGTAGGCACTCAAAGCTATAAATTTTCCTCTGAGTACTGCCTTTGCCATGTCCCAAAGGAGCTGGTATTTTGTGTGCTCCTTATTGTTAAATTTCATAAACTGTTGGATATCTGTTCTGATCTCTCCTATGACCCATTGGTGATTCAACAATGTGTTGTTCAATCTCCATGAATTACAGGGTTTTCGTTGGTGGAGATTTATGTTCAGTTCCAATTTTATACCCTGTGGTCTGAGAGAATGCAGGGAATAATTTCAGTGTTTCTGAATCTGCACAGGTTTGTTTTATGCCCTAAAATGTGGTCTCTTTTGAAAAATGTTCCATGTGCTGCTGAAAAAAACATACATTGTGTTGTTGCTGGGTGAAATAATCTGAAGATGTCTGTTAGAACTAATTGGTCTATACAGTTGTTCAATTCTGAGCTTTCTCTTTTGAGTTTTTGTCTGGTTGATCTGTCCATAGGTGAGAGTGGTGTGTTAAGGTCACCAACAAACACTGTATTTTGATCTGTATATGATTTCAGTGAAAGTAAAGTTTGCGTGATGAAGTTTGGTGCTCCGGATTAGGTGTGTAGATATTTAGGATGCTTATGTACTCCTGGAGGAGAGATCCCTTTACTAATGTGTAATAACCTTCTTTGTCTTTTCTCACTAATTTTAGTTTGCAGTCTATTTTATCTGCTATGAGGATGGCAACTCCAGCCTGTTTATGGGGGCTGTTAGCTTGATAAACTTTATTCCAACCTGTCACTTTCAAAAAAATATTTTGGGGGGGACAATATGTGTCCTTGAAGACAGCAGAATAATGGATCTTGCTTTTTCATTCAACTAGATAGTTTATGCCATTTAATTGGAGAGGTAAGTCCATTGATATTTAGAGTTAGGATTGAAAAATATTTACTAGTTCCTGACTTTTTTAAAAGCTTTCATTAGGGCCTGTGTCTTGACAGTTCTTGTGGTACTTAGATGGTATGATTTTTAGGTGCCATTTCTTTGTCAGTATTACGTTTGTGTTGGTTTTCAGTGTGTAGAACATATTTGAGAATTTTCTGTAATGCTGGTTTGGTTGCTATGTAATGTTGCAACTTTTCCTTGGAATAGAGGTTTTTATTGTTCCCTCAATTATGAATGAGAGCTTAGCTGGGTACAGTATTCTTGGTTGGTAGTTATTTGTCTTAAGGGCATGACATATATGCTTCCAATATCTTCTTGCTTGCATGGTCTCTGCTGAGAAATCTGTAGTTATTCTGATTGGTTTTCCTTTATACGTGATTGCTCTCTTCTCCCTGGCTGCTTTTGGGATCCTTTCTTTGGTCTCTATTGATCCAGAATAGATTATAGTGTGGTGGTGGGGTATCCTTTTCTGGTCAGGTCCGTTTGGGGTTCAAAAAGCTTCCTGTATCTGGATGGGCCTGCCCTTCTGGATATTTGGGAAGTTCTCTGAGATGATTCCCTGAAGTATATTTCCAATACCATTGACCTCCCAATTAGCCTTAAATTAGGCTTCTTAATTGCATGTTGGACCTCCTGAAGCATTCTCTCATATTTCCTAGATTTGGTTTGACTCATTTTCTGTTCTTTCTCTATAACAACTAAATTATCTTCGACCCTGGAAATTCTCTTATACATTGTCTACCCTGCTATCAAAACTTTATAATTTATTCTTCAACTCCCTCCCTTCTAATTGCTCATTTTTGATGCCTTGCATCTCTTGTTTTAGATCATGTATGGATTTCTTTAAGTCTTTGATTTCCATTTGAGTGGTTAGCTCAGCAGCTTTGTTCTCTTTGGACATTTGTTGGAGTTTGATCAGCTTTTTGTTTGTAGATTCTGTGAATTCATCCATTTTTCCTTGAGAAACCTTTATTATGGCCTCCTTTATGGCTTCCTCTCATTCACATATCTCCTTATTTATGGTTTCATCTTGTTTAGATATGGCTTCCTCCCATAACTCTTTCTGAATTTTCTCAAACTTTTCATTAATCATGTTTATCAGTTGCATTTGTATAGCACCTAGAGGATTGTCCTCTAGTTTTACCATTGACTGCTCCATTGCCTATTTATATTGGGTGGGAGATGTTATTCCTTGATTTAACATTTTTCTTGAGTTTCTTATTCTGCCCATTTGAAAATGGGAGCAAGTTTAATACTAAACAAGATTACAATTTTTAAGATATAACCAACCTACACTTCTTTAGTTGGCCAGACAATACATGGTCACAATTTTACATTGGCACTATCACTCTCTCTCTCTTTTTGTGCACCTACAGACAAATCTAATACCATCAATGATCAACATTTTATGACCAAAACAATAAACCCCTCAATCCAATCTCTACTGTATTTAAGTCCTTCTGGACCTAGATTATAATTGAACACCTAGATATATAGTATTGCCAACAACCATCAACTGTAGATCCATGCATTATAAGGGTTGAAAGATGAACGGAGGACCAGAGATAGAAAAATAGTATGAAAGACAAGATGGGAGGTAAGAAAAGCATAATATAGGAGTGTAAGATTAATATAGTACTCATAGGGATAACTGACCTAAGGTGAGAGAAAGGTAAAATAGTTGAGTACAAAGTTTAGAAAATTTTCTTTCTATGTATGTTGTACCGACAAATCGAACCTGAGTCTTCGTGCATGCTAGCAGCACTCTACCACTAGGCCAAACTCTCTGAAGAAGAAACAAAAATGGCCTATAGACACATGAAGAAATGCTCGACCTCTCTGGTCTTAAAAGAAATGCAAAATCAAAACAGCTTTAAGATTTCACCTCACTCCAGATAGAATGGACAGGATCAAGAAAACTAATAACAACAGATGCTGGAGGGGATATGGCCAGGAGGGATCACTACTAGACTGTTGGTGGGAGTGCAAACTCATTCAACCACTGTGGAAAGCAGTATGGCAGTTCCTCAAAAGACTAAACGTAGAGCTCCCCTATGACCCAGCAATTCCACTACTTGGCATTTACTCAGTCGTCCAGAAACAAGGACATACTAAATCTACTAGCACAACAAGGTTCATTGCAGCAGTATTTATCATAGTGAAGATATGGAACCAACCCAGATGTCCCTCAGTTGATGAGTGGATCAACAAGATGTGGTATTTATACATAATGGAATTCTATGCTGCTGTCAGAAAAAATGACATCACCCCATTTGTAAGGAAATGGAAAGACTTAGAAAAAATCATATTAAATGAAGTAAGCCAGACTCAAAGGAACATAGGCCCAATAGTCTCTCTCATTTGTCATACTCAGTAGAAACCTTGGGCTCTCCTAGCAGAGAATTACATTAGAACAAAAATCTAGATATATAAGGCCATATAGAATGATGCTAAATGTAAGAACCTCGTTGATAAGGAAACAAAAGCCATATAATGAGTGACTGTTGTCCTTAATATACTATGTTATCACTCATCTCTTTAGTCATCCCTTGGTTATCTCATAATTTTACAATTTTTCACCTTGTTATCTGATATATTTTATATGTGTTTAATTGGTTATTTGAAATCGGATAGGAAAGCGAGGGGAGAGTGGGAGGGACATGGGGACCATGTCATGAGAAAGGGTATTAAAGTTTGTGAGGTTATGCTCCTTCTATCTGGTGAATATTATTAATCACAATAAAAAATATTCAAAAAAGTTTAGAAAAAATAAGATAAAACTTATGAAAATAAGAAGAGTAATAAAAAGAATATATAGAGAAAAGAGGAAGGTATATATAGGAGAGTTCAATGATAAAATTTTTTTAAAGTAAAAATAAACAAAACAAAAGAAAAAATGTCGGGGGACATCCGACACTATTGTGAGTTGTTAGACAAGAAATACTAAGGCTAAGAACCCAGAGATTAAAAAGCAGGTGACTCTATCAATAAAAAAATATCATTTCTATCTAGTCTGTACCCAGTGCTGTCACTATGTTTCTAGGAGTGACCACAATGACAGAAGGAATGCGGGAAAAGAAAAAAAAATGGAAAGAATTGTAACATTAAAAAAAAAAAAGGTGTAGGGCAAAATGACAAAAAAAAATAAGAACACATAAAAATGCAAATGAAAAGGGGTAGAAAAAGAGGAAAAAAGAAAAAAAAGGCGGGTATTCTTCAGGGTTTTTTTTTGGGGGGGGGCAGAATAGGAAAGTTATGTCTGCACTAAATTCAGAATCCAAACACTTCGAAAAGTCTTTTTCTCTTGTGATTTGTCTTTGTGGTTTTTCCGATCAATTGGCTTGAATGGGCAGGAAAAAAAAAAGAAACTGGAAGAGTCACCAGAGGCTTTGTTTACCATGACTTTGGCAAGGTGCAGTAGAACGAACTTCAGCTAGCACCAGGGGCGGACTTCCTGCTAAGCTGCCTCTGGGAAATCCTTTCGCGAGCTGCGTGTTTTATGGTACCTTAGAAATCATCACAGGATCAGAAACGGTTTTTATGTTTTTGATGTGATAACATTTCAGGCTAGGCACAAAACTGAATCTCTTTTCCTTTATTTCTCATTTGCATAGGAGCTTTATTTGATGATGCTCTGCTCTTTGAAGAGTATAATCATGGAACTTCTTGTTCCTAATGCTATTCACTCTTTAATTTAATGGCTGTATTAGTCATACATAGTTGTTTTCCTGACAGTAACAACTTTTAATGAGAGAATAAGAGAAAATTGTCTGACAAGGGAACTTTAGAAATAATACAGGGAAAGATGGGTTCAAATTTCATCTAGTATCTAGACTTTTCATCCAGTATTTACCAGGTTATCTTCAGATAATTTTTCTTAGTGTGACACATGAAAGAGATAATTGGCAAGGAGCTGACTGTAACTTAAAAGACAAAGATCAAAAACAAAAGCAAAAACAAAACTGTGGAATGTGAAAGCCTCATAAAAATAGAATAGCTTGGAAGGATTGTAAATATCTGAAATGAGGCTTTTGTAAATGCCTACTTAGAGATACCATTTTAATACTGAAAAATTAATCAAATTGGTTAAACAAAACTCCTAATGAAAGAAACATTTCTAACAGTAAGAAACACCAGAAAATATTAAGCAAAGTTCTAGAATTAGCACATATTTCATCTTTCATCAGTTCTTCTGCTCAATATAAAACAAATACATTAAAAGATATCTAAAGTTAAAGGAAAATAGTTTTAAAAATAGCTAAACAAAAAAAAATCATCCAGGCTCTGATGGCTCATACCTGTAATCATAACTACTCAGGGCTTAAGACCTGAGGTTCACAGTTTAATGCCAGCCTGGGCAGGAATGTTGGTGAGATCTTATCTCCAATTAACCACCTAAAAGCAAGAAGTAGATTTGTGGCTCAAGTGGTAGAATGCTCACCATGAGCACAAAAGCTTGAGGGCAGTGCTAAAGTCCTCGAACCCCAGAACGAATACACAGGCACAAAAAAAGGGAGAAGTGAATAGTTTCTTTATATTACTGTCTCTCAATGTTCACCAAAACCATTTCATGAATACTTTGTGAATATTGAAGTATTTATAGTCTAGGAAAATTCTTCATAGAGAAACAATAAAATACTCTGTACTCTAAAGATTACAATAAGGAAGAAATTTTCATCTCAATATGCAAATGAATTTTATTTCTGGTTTATTTTATTTTTACTTTATTTTATGGACTTAGTTAAAAATTTCAGAGACAAATAAAAAACTTTTAGGCAGAGATATTCTAATGGATACAAATTAAAACATGCACCAATGATATGAAATATATAAGCAATATAAATGTGTTTCATAGACTTGTTAAGCTTTGAATTTGAAATTGTTGAGATTGCTAATGCTTTAAGTGGTAATGGGAGTTGGTTAGAATTTTATTAAAAGCATTGTAGGGAAATTTTACTCTCCTAGTTTCCTCAAGGTGTCCTGCATTTATTTCTAAAACTATTGAGACAAAATAGGTACTTCTTGTCTCTCACAAGCACACAAGAGGCTAAGACCTGGAGAAATTTAGATCCACATCAGCAAGAGCAGGAAAGTCCTCGAGATTCCACCCAGATAGCCAGGAAAATGCCAGACTGGAGGTATAGTTCTAGTAGTAAAGTACCAGGCACAAGCAAGAGAGCTAAGCAAGAGCATGAGGCCCTGAGTTCAATACTCAGCATGGGGGAAAATCCCAACTACTAAAACCAGAGGAAAATCTATAGAGAGAGAGAGAATAGTAATATACAAATACTTGAGTTGAATTTGTTTTCTTTCTTTCTTTTTTTCATATATTTTTATTGTAAGTAATAGAAGTCTTACATTATATAAACCAGATAGAAGGTGCATTACTTCACATACATTGATACCCTTTCACATGCTTTGGTCCCATTTCCCTCCCACACCCCCACCCCTCATCTTGTTTTCCTCCCTTCCCTATCCTATTTCAAATAACCAAATACACATATATACAATATATCAGATAACCAGGTGAAATACTATAACAATATGAGATAGCCAAGGGAGAGCAAAAGAGATAAGAGATAACATAGTACATTAAGGACAACAATCACTCATTATATGGCTTTTGTTTCTATACCCTTGGGGGCCTTACATTTATCATCATTCTATATGGCCTTGTGTATCGAGGTTTTGTTCTATTGTAAATCTCTGCTAGGAGAGCCCAAGGTTTCTACTGATTGTAACAATGAAAGAAACCACTGAGACTATGTTCCTTTGAGTCTGGCTTCACTTAATATGATTTTTTTCTAAGTCTTTCCATTTCCTTACAAATGGGGTGATGTCGTTCTTTCTGTCAGCAGCATAGAATTCCATTGTGTATAAATACCACATCTTGTTGATCCACTCATCACTGAGAGACATCTGGGTTGGTTCCATATCTTCACTATGATAAATACTGCTGCAATGAACACCATTGTGCTAGTGGCTTTAGTATGTCCTTGTTTCTGGACGATTGAGTAAATGCCAAGTAGTGGAATTGCTGGATCATAGGGGAGCTCTATGTTTAGTCTTTTGAGGAACTGCCATACTGCTTTCCATAGTGGTTGAATGAGTTTGCACTCCCACCAACAGTGTAGTAGTGATCCCCCCTGGCGACATCCCCTCCAGCATCTGTTGTTATTAGATTTCTTGATCCTGGAAATTCTAACTGGAGTGAGGTAGAATCTTAAAGTTGTTTTGATTTAAATTTCTTTTATGGCCAGAGATGTCAAACATTTCTTCATGTGTCTATAGGCCATTCTTATTTCTTCTTCAGAGAAGACTCTCTTTTAAGTCTTTGGCCCATCTTTTAATGAGATAGTTTATTCTTTGTAGATTAGTTTTGGAGTGATTCAATTTTTTGAGCTGCTGATATATTCTAGATATGAGGCCTTTGCTCGTTGTATGTTTAGTGAAGAACTTCTCCTACTCTGTAGGCTTTCTAGTTAATTTGCTAGCTCTATTTTGCCATACAGAAGCTCTGCAGTTTAATGCAGTCCCAAGAGTTGAAATTTTTTTTGTTAGGTCAATCAGAAGCCTGTCAGAGCATAGAAACTATGCCAGCCTTGCAAAGGAAGTTTAAAAGGGGCCAGAAAGCAACGTGGAAATATTGCAAATATAATGACTCTGGGAAATAGCCAGAACCTCTAGTGTGGGATGAGGTGGGTGAGATAGATGAAGAATGAGAAGTTGTGGCTGGAGCCGTGAGATGGAGCACCCACCAGCTGCTATTATGGCTTGACAAGAATTGACAAGGCTGTCCTAAGCATATGGGAGACTAACAATGACAAGCCTAGAACACAGCTGCAACCATTCATGTTTCCTATCATTGCAGAGTAAAAAGGTGGTACCAATGAGAGGGCAGGAAGACCAGAAAGTGAATAGAAAAAACAAAAAACAAAAACAAAACAAGTCTCTTCTTCCAGCTCTCTAGGATACCCACTTAATACAGCCTAACATAGAGCCACTGGTTGAAAAGAAATGTGTTTAACTTCACAATTACAGGGTGTAGAAGAGAGTTCACAGTTCAAAGATAATAGTTCAATAACCGGCAAACCAGCACTGTCTTTTTTCATGCATTTTTATTGTTATTATAAAGGTGGTGTACAGAGGGATTCCAATTCCATAATTCAGATAAAAAAAACATTCTGTTTTGAATGCACTCCAAGTTTTCTCTCTTCTGTCTCACCCACAAGTTGTATAATTCATTTTCCATGTAGTGTATACTGAATACCATGTCTGCATTGTTCACCTCCATTTCTGCTTACCACCCCCAAAGACATACACGCAAGGAAACAAGACAAAAAGAAAAAAGATGAAAACAAAAAAAAATAAATAAAAAGCTCTTGTTTCCATTTGCTGCAATTCATTTCAATAAATATAATTTCATATGATCTGATATGCATAGGTATTATGCATTTGTGTTCCTCTCCTACAAATATCTTTCTTTAGTCTCACTGTGTGTGAATATCTAGAGGCCTGTCTAATTTATCATCTCCCAGTGTAATATTTAGCTATACAGTGTGATTCTTTGTTGACTTGTAATAAGCAAATTCTAGCTATCACAAATGATGGAAACAATGTGACCTATGTTTCTCTGGATCTGGCTTACTTCATTTAATATAACTTTTTTCAAGCCTTTCCATTTCCTTACAAATGATACAATATCATTCTTTCTAGTGGCTACATAGAATTTCATTGTTTATATATACCAAATTTTGTTGATCCATCTGTCAATTGAAAATTATCAGGGCTGATTTCATAGCTTAGCTATGGTAAATAATACTGCGATAAGTATGACTGTTCTGGTAGCTTTAAGGTGGCCTTCTTTGTGTTCTATTGGATAAAGGCCCACATAAAGAATTTTCCACCATTCCAGCCATAAAAGAAATGCAATGGAAAACATTCAGATTCCACCTACCCCAGTTAGAATGGCAATTATCAAGAAAACTAATAATAACAGATGCTAACATGTATGTGGCCCAAGGGAGCACTCTTACATTGTTGGTGGGAGTGTGACCTTGTTCAATCACTCTGAAAAGCAGTATGGAGTGTCCTCAAAAGACTAAATATTACCTTATAACTAACTAACAATTCTACTCCTGGGTATTTATCCAGTGTAATGTTGTATCTTAAAAGCGGATAGAAGAAATGTTTTGATAATCATAGAAAGCTTTTTCTGTCCCCACTGGCACTCATATGTTTTTGAGCGAATGAATGAGTCATTTAAATTAAAAACAAGCAATTCAGTTCTACTCAGAATGACACCTACAGAAGTAAGAACATTGCACTTCCAACTAAACAGAAACTAACAAAGGCAGAGGTAATATTTTCATTTATCTGAAAAACAACCATCTAATCAAAAGTCATCTTCTGGGGTATCAATTTCAGTTTACATTGAAACAGTCTTCTAAATGAATGAAAATTTTCTTGAAGCTTTAAAGAAGAAAATTGGTGTTGTAAACCAAGTCATATATGTGGATCCCCACTAGCTGGAATTTGAAGGGAAGCCTTGATGAATAATTCAATTAAAATGCATTTTTAGACTGAAAATATTTACAGAGACATTTCTTTCAGAGAACGATCAAATTGAGATCAACACTTTTACCAGAGAAACATCTGTTAACCCAGGGTTTAATAAGCAATCTCCACTGCCATACATATAAATACAGAAACTTATTTTTCTTCTTTTCAAACTTTCCCTTTCCTGGCAATCAAAGAAGTCATCTTTAGGTCTGTTTGGCAAGGAAGTGGTTTTTCTCTTATTATCTTTTCTTATTACTGCAATATTATGACTGGCCACAATGGATGAGATTAATTAGCCTTTCCTTCCATAAATGGATTTTTCTGAGGATGACTTTATGTCAATATAGTCAAATTCTATGAGGATTGTGCAAATTCTTTCAACATAAGAAATTAGAGGATAAAATGTCCATTTATGGAATCGGAGTAAAGTACATTAGAGTTCAAATTTGCAATCAAGATTCCACAAAGAAAATGGGAATGTTATGCAATCACAGAGTTTATTATCCAAGAGAACATTCTTCAGTTGTAAATAAGGGTTGTGAATCACCCAAAAAACTAACAAGATGGGTTTAATCTTAAGTTTTTAATAGTGAAATATTTGTCATTTCTGTGATGAGATATTAATATCTAGATATACTCTCTAAAATGAAATTAATAGAAAAACATGACTTGGTTTCAGATTTTCCACCAAATAATAACTAGAAGACAGTTGAACTGCTAAATAAAAATATAAGACAAGGTAATGGAAAACATATAGTTAGGAGAACCAGGTAAGCCTTGCTGCAATGGTGACATGTTAATAAAAACCTAGAGGAGATACAGAAGTTGGTCAGATAAATATATAGGTGGATGATTTTTCCATGCAGGAAAACCAAATGCAGCCTAATATGGGAGGCCACCTATTCCTTAGCTTCTGTCTACTCCCTTGCATCAGTTCATTCTCTGCCTCTGATATCACCTTAGCTCTCCCTTCTCTCACCTGTCTGCTGTCATCAATAAGGACTCTTGGAATCCATAGAGTACCTTCAGAAGATCCAGAATATTTTCTCTATCTCAACTTCCTTCGTGTGTTATAAGGATTAGGACTTGGACGTCTTTAAGGATCCATTAATTGGATTACTATTTTACAACCACAAAGGATAAACTTTATGGTAAATGAGTCATATTTTAATTTAAAAATTCAAACAACAAAACAAAAGACATATATCATTCATTGGTGATTCCATATGATTGTAATGGAGCTAAAAATACTTTGCTGGATTTTTTTTACTGAATTTTATTATGTTTATGTATCTTTATAAACATAAATATTTATCACTATTACAATTAACTTCACTATTCAATGCAACAACACACTGCACAGATTCATAACCGAGGAGCATATGCAACATAATATATGTTATACATACATATTCATGTAGCCTAGGTATGAAGTGGGCCCTTGTTTAGATTCATATAGGCATATGCTATGAGGATCACACAATAATTAAACCATCTAGTGACATATTTCTCAAACCATATTCCTATTGTTAAGTAATGTATTCAGTAGTCAAAATTTTACAAATCTGTAGCTATTACAACACTTTTGCCAGTCTTACTGCCAAGATTCTAGAGAGAAAAGTGTAGTAATAAGGGACTTTAATTCTAAAAGTTTTCTAAGTAACTTTAAATAAACTTACTTCCCGGTAAAAGGAACAGGATTTGTTGTAAAGTTTCTTGTCAGGAATAACAGTTCGAGTAGTTAAGGATAATTTGGTGCCAGTGGCTTATGCCTATAATACTAACTACTCGTGAGGCTGATATCTGATACTCTTGTTTCCATTTAACTACTAAAAAAGCTGAAAATGGAGCTATGATTCAAGTGGTAAAGCACTGGCCTTGAGAAAAAGAGCTCAAGGACAGCACCTTCAAGTCCCAGGACCAGCACAAAAACAAAGACAAAAAAAAAATGTAGCTAGGGTGAGTTCAACATTGCAACCTAATAACTAAAACAGGAAATTTTCTATTGTAATAGACTATCAGAAGTGAGGGTGTTTTACTCAACTCTTATCTTTTTTTAATTGGGTAAAAATGTCTCTAAACTGATTGCCTGATGAAACATAAGATAAAATGTCAAGATTTATTATGACTCCTTACATAGCAGGGATTCTTTAAATACTTTATTGTTTAAATTTTATTGTAAAGATGATGTACAAAGGTTACAGTTACATAATTCAGGTAATGAGTACATTTTTTAAAACAGAGTTACCCCTCCCTCATTTTCTTCAACCTTTTTCCCCTCCTGACATATCTTCCACCCCATCACCCAAGTTGTAGAGTTTCATTTCCAACATAGTGTCTGGTGAGTATCACTGCTGAATTGATTCACCCTATGTCTATCATTTCTGTGACAGTGACAACAAGGAATGAAACAAAGGAGAAAAAAGGAAAGAAAAAACCTGTAACTAGAAGAATTTTAAAAAACTTAATTTCCATTTCTTGGAGCTCATTTCAATAAGCATCACTTTTTATGGTCAAATGCACATAGCTATTAGAAATGTTTAGAAAAATTTGTATTAAGTGAAGCAAGCCAGACCCAAAGAACCATAGGCTGCCTGGTTTCATGGTTCTCATTTAAATAACTAGAATATGTCTGTAAATCTATAAGTTAATCTACTAGATAGTAAAACACAAATAATTATACTTGGACTTGATTAATTCAACAGCACTCTAAGCATTCACAGAGTGAGAACAAAGGAGAATATTATTAGGAGAGAATCATGATAGCTGAATAGCTAAATATTTTATTTTAATAACAGATAATGGCACTGACTATCATTCTTTTCTCTTCTTCTGTGAATTGGACTTTTAAAATCCCTGATTAGTGTCTTCCTTTCTTTCCTCCTTTCTTTCATCTTCTTTTTTCCTTTCTTTATCTTCTTTTATCTTTCCTTCATATCTTCCTAAGTTTCTTCCATCTTTCTTCCTTTTTCCCTATTTCTTTGCTCCTTTCCCTATTTCTTTCCTCCTTCCTTTCTTCCTTCTTCCCTTTATTTCCTTCCTGCCTTTTCCCTCCTTTCTTCCTCCCTTCTTTCCTTCCCTCTTTTTTCCTCCTTCCTTCCTTCCTTCCTTCCTTCTTCCTTTTCTTTCTTTCATTTTATTTCTTATTGTACAAGTATTGGGGCTTAGCTTAAATTTAGGGCTTCATTTAGGGCTTGAGCTTCTTGCACCTAACCATATCTTCGCCAGTTGAGCATCATCTCTGCTCTCAATTAGACTTTCTAGACCACTAATTTAGATGTAAGTGCTTTGTAGTTATTATTGGGTGTCTTTGGTTTCAATGTGAAGCACTCCCTGAAGCATCCCTTGCAAAATCTAGTAAGATGAACCTGCTCCACTGAATCCCAACAGTAAAATCTTTTTTGCAGAGTACTATTTCCTCGTGAAGTTTCCCTTACCCCATTCTTCCTGGGCATCCATTTGGACTACTGAATGAACAACAAAGTATCTGAAGAAGCACATATCATTGAACTATTGCTTTTGAGAAAAAACAGACCCTAGTAGAAAGGCCCTTCTCTAAATAACATATCCCTAATTCCCAGGCTATTGTCCATGCAATCAATGTTATGATTAATATGTCAGTTACCTGTTACGAGGCCCTGAGGTTGAGTTCAAATGTATGAAGAGAGCAGCTAATCAAACTATCTTCTCCAGTCAAGAAAGGGGCAAAGGTCTAACACTGTACTTGCCAACAAGATGCAAAGGAATTATCCATAATGACAAACCTCTTACAGACTGACACTTCTGTGCTGACCTGAAGTTACCTGAATCATTGCCTTTTCTGCAGCTGACCCTACCAGTCATATCAGAAGCTAATACTTGTCTTTAATGAGCAGTTCCCACTAGGGAGATAGCCCTTAATGTTTAAAAAATCTTCCAATTGTTCTCTAAAGACTATGACTGGTTTTCCTTCTAGCCCCTGCTGTTTCAAATCCAAAGATTTTCTTTGTTTAAATTGCTAAACTGATTAGATTGCTCTTTAGTTACAAAAGTAGTTGAAGCACAGAAGTAGAAAGGAAATACAGAATAAATCTCCATACCAGCCTCCTGAGACCCATCCCTAGCAGTAAGGCCAGTAATGACAGTAATGTCACTTCCTTTTCTATGTATCTGCAAAGAAACAAATGTATGTATATAATATTTTTCAATTATCTAGCATAAATAAGATACATTTCTGTTTTTATATATTTCACATACAGTTTTCTATGGTATATATCCCCTTTAAATTTTAAAATATCAGTTATTGTTTTGGGATATTTTGGTATGTTAATGACATTGTGACCATACATTAATGTTCATACATTAATTGTTGTTTTACTATCTCAATTTTCATTGGCATGGAAGTTATTACACTATACTGAGTATTTATATATCATCTAATCTAAGACAGGGAAGGTAGTTTGTGACAGCTGGTGAGGTTCATTGCTGTAGGGATAAAACCACCACTTGATTCTTGATGTCACTAATGTGACTAATATAACATCTCTTATCACCATTGGGGAGTTTTGTCATTTTTTATTATCTATAAGTAGTGTAGTCAAGTTCTAATTCAACATCTCACTTTATAAGTACAATGCATTTGGATCAGTGTCAGACTTTTATCATCCTGCCTCATTTCTTCCAATCCTGCATATCCACTAAAATATCCAATTCCATTTTCATATATAGAAGAGTGAATATTACCTCTCTGAAAAGAATGTATTTGTAGAAAGAGCTTGATGGGCCATTGGATTAAGATATAAATATTTTACATCAACATTCACTGAAATTTTCCCTCTCAAAAGTAGAAATCTATACAAATTTTTGGAGCTCATTAGAGAAATGAAATAATTGTGAGTTCCCAGAGATTCTTTTGTGGTTTGTTTAAGTCATTGGTGACTAACACTGAATTTTATATAAATGAATTGAATTTGTTGTTTCTGCCACAAAATCCTCCACATATCTGGGTTCTAGTTATTAATTCTGCCCTGTTCACTAAAAGTACATTTTTTTCTTTACGTTCTGTTTTTTGAATTGTCATGTCAAATAAAATTTATCAAACAGTAAAAGATAAGAAAGTTTGACTTCTGAGTTAACTGGCTGCTTCTTCGTGTATTATATATTTGCTGATGCTCATGCAGGTACTCTGCAAGAACAAGGTCGAGGTATATATATTTTTAAATTAAGTCATGATAAGTGAATAGGGAAGAGAAAAGGAGGTAGAAATAGAGAGGCAAAAGAGGCAGAAAAAATAGAATTCTTTTAATCATGAAAAAGAAAAGACATTTATGAAATTAATATATTTAGAAGGTAAACCCCAAAAGTATTCTCAGTATTCTCCCTTCATTTAGATACCAAGTCAATATCATTAAATAAAGAAGAAGACCAAGAATAGAAGGTATGTATTGCCTAGTGTATGGATTTTCCCCCAGTAAAAATGCCTTAAATGTTACACCTAGGGTCAGGAGTGTGGTAAAATGCCTGCCTAACATGCACAAAGCCCCAGGTTTGATTCCTTGGTACCACATGCACAGATAAAGCCAGAAGTGGTACTGTGGCACAAGTGGTTGAGCATTAGCTTTGAGAAAGCTCACGGACAGTACCCAGTCCCGGAGTTCAAGCCCCAGAAGTGGCCCCCCAAAAAATCACACATATTATTGACATGTTTGGGAGTAATAGCAGGAAAACTCTTAAGTGCCTTGTCTATATGTTTAGAGTAATAATAAGACTCAATGCCTGACCTATTTTCTTCATAGTTTAGAAATAGCAGGAACATGACCTTCTTTTTATGTTTTGCAGTTTCTGGATCACCATATGTCTAGATGCGTTCCATGTTGGAATCCCTCAGCTAAGAGCTATGCACATACCAGAAACATATATGCCCACCTTTCAGTTTCTATACTCCTATTCCTGTGTGTCAGAAAGAGGGTGTTTCACTTTCTTCCTTCTATTTCTCCCTACTGTGTTCTGTTTTGCTAATTAACTTCTTTTTTCTTTTTTTTCTTTTGCTAGTAATGGGGCTTGAACTCAGGGCCTGAGCACTGTCCTGGGGCTTTTCTCAAGGTTAGCACTCTGCCACTTGAGCCACTTCACCACTTCCAGCTTTTTCTATGTCTGTGGTACTCAGGAATCGAACCTGGGTCTTTGTGCATGCTAGGCAAGCACTCTACCTCTACGCTAAACTCCCGGCCCTGCTAATTAAATTCTTGCTAACCTACTTTGTGAGAGTCCTTTGTTAAGAAACCCTTAAACATATTTTCTTTCCCACTAACAGTGTGATAGGATTCCCTTTTGGCTACATTCCCACCAATATTTGTTATTGTTAGTTTTCATTCTAACTGTGGTGAGGTAGAATCTCAATTTTGTTTCTTTTATGGTCAGAGATGTTGAACACTTCTTTTTTCTTCCTCTGAGAAGTCTCCCTTTAAATTTTTAGCCCATTTATTGATTGGGTTCTTAAGCTTTTGAGGATTTATTTTATGAGCTCTAAGGATATTTTAGATATGAGGCCCTTGTCTGATATATATCTAGTAAAGACCGTTTCCCGATCTGTGGTGTTTCTATTTTTTTTCTGCTCATAGTCTCATTTTTTTTATTGTAATTAATAAAAGGATTACATGATATTTGCCAGATAGATGGTGCATTAATTCACATATATTGATACCCTTTCACATGTCTTGGTCCCCATTACCCTCCCCTCCACTACCCCCCTGTCTTGGTTTTCCCCCCTTCCCTATCCAATTTCAAATAACCAAATACAAATAAATCCAATATATCAGATAACAAAGTGAGATACTGTAACCATATGAGATAACCAAGGGACAGCAAAAGAGATGAGAGATAACATATTATCTTGCTAGCTATGTCATTTGCTATGCAGAAGCTCTGCAATTTATCCAGCCTATCTTTGATTCTGGATCTTTGTCTAGAAGGTTTTCTCCATGCCTAGAAAGCTTAGGGTTGTTCCTACTCCTTCCTGTAAAATTTTCACAGGATCTGACCTTCTATTGAAGTCTTTGATCCATTAAAGCTTCCCTGTGACCCAGAAATTCCATTTCTGGGTATTTATCCAATGGACCACACACCAGGCCACAGTAAGGTTGCCAGCACAATTATGTTTATTGCAGCATTGTTTACCAAGCCAAGATATAGAATCAACCTAAATGTCTCCCAGTGGATGAATAGATCAAGAAAATGTGGCATATATGCACAGTACTTCTCCACCAGAAAGAATGGTATTGTACCATCCATAAGGATATGGAAAGAGTTGGAAAAAGTTATACTAAGCAAAGCAAGCCAGAGCCAAAGAAACATGGTTCTCTTCATTTGTAGCAACTAGAATATGCCTATAAATCTTCAAGTAAACATACTGAAGGATTAAATATAGATATATTCACACATACTGGGACATGATAAATTATACCTAGTCATTAACACACCAAGGCCAAGGAGTTATGACAAAAGCTCAATAGCTCTATGCAGAGGATCATGTAAAATAATGTTCTATGAAATAAACTTCAAAAAAGGAAACAAGGTATTGTTTACTTGCCATTGTTGCTGTTTTTGTTTTCTTTTTCTTTTGTCTTGTTTGTTTGTTTGTATTTATGAGGGTAAGGAGGGCACATAGAAAGTGGAACAAGGATGTACAAATACAACAGTGATACTCACTAGATATAATGTTGAAAATGAACTGGATCTCTTGTGAGTGAGGATGGAAGAGAAAGACTAGGAGAGAGAGAGAGACAGACAGATAGACAGACAGGCAGGCAGACAGAAGGGGAGACATGGTTCAAAAAGAATTGTACTCAACACTCATTTTCTGATATATCAACTCTAGAATAACAATAAATATTTTCTTTCAGTATTTCAAATTCCTGAGATTTGTATGGAAATTGGGAAATTGAGTTGAGAATTTGCTCCACCCTTCTTTCATCAGGGACATTCTTGGCCCCTTTGCTTTCAAAAGTGAAAATACCTTGTAGACGTTATTAGAGGTTAAATACAATAGTTGACTTGGGGAGCTGAGCTGCTTAAAAATAGGTTGCAAATGAATCTATAGAATAAAGAAGGAGGGAAAAAAGAGAAACTTCAGCAAAGGTACCAAAGTCTTTAAATACCCAGCTAAGAACTTAATATTCATAGATGATGAGTAGCCTCTATGTTAAGAATAATACAGTCAAGACTGCACATTAAAAGTTATTGTGATATGAAGATTGAATTGCCACTGAAATTGTGAAAGAAGCTCGAACTTTAATAGGAATAGACTAAAAAGAATGATAAGTGAAAATATTTATACTAGTTCAGGGAGTTTTAAGCAGCCAAAACTACAGTGAAAACCGGGAATGAAAAAGAAGAAAAAGGTGAATTCATGAAATAAAGCTTTGAACATTTAGAAATAAATATGGAGGTTTTCTCAAAACTTAAAAAATAGAACTTCTATCTGGTACAACTAGATAAATCCTGGATATAAACTAAAAAAACATCAGATTGCTACCATGTTTATTGTTATGCTATTTACAGTAGCCAAATTACAGAATCAGCTTAGAGTTCAATCAATGAACAACATGCAAAAGACAATGTAATGGTTAATAAACAGATAATTGCTAGCTAGGAACTATTTTCCACATATTCACCTATTTATTATATATACATTTACACGTTAGCATTTTATTCAGTCATAATAAAGAATGAAACACATTTTGGCAGAAAAGTGGATGGTCCTGGTGATCATGTTTAGTAGAACATGTTCAGCCTTGCCAGGATAAATATCACGTGTTCTCTCTCATATGTAGAAAGTGGGCAAGAAAAAGAAGGAAAAACAAACTATTAGGATTATAAATATGAGAATGGGAAGGAGGAGTAGTAAGGGAATAAAAAAGAGTAACAGCACCAGGCACTAGTGGATCAAATCTGTAATCCTGGCTAATCAGGAGGCTGTGATCTAAGGATCATGGTTCAAAGCCAGTTCAGGCAGGAATGTCCATGAGACTGTTATCTCCAGTTAACTACCAAAAAGACAAAAATGGGGCTGTAGTTCAAGGAGTATACTGCTGGTCTTGAGCAAAAAGCTTAGGCCCTGAATTCAGTCCCCAGGGGACAGTACACACAAGAAAAATAGTAAAAGACCAGGTAAATATGATCAAGCTGTTATATACCAGTGTATTCTTATATCACATAAAGCCTTTTAATTTCTTCCATTTATAGAATTATATGTGTGTATAAACACAAAACATATATGTATACTCTGGAAAGTCAATTAAAATGGTTGTAATTTACCAATAATTTCAAAGATTTGGTTTTTTTTCCATATATTTTTATTGTAATTAATAAAAGGGTTACATTATATTCACCAAATAGAAGGCACATTACTTCGCAAATATTAATACCCTTTCTCATGCCTTGGGCCCCATTTCCCTCCCCCCAACCCAACCCCTCATCTTGTTCTACCCCCTTCCCGATCCTATTTCAAATAACCAAATAAGCATATATACCATATATCAGATAACAAGGTGAAATACTGTAACAATATGAGATAACCAAGGGACAGCAAAAGAGATGAGAGATAGCATACTACATTAAGGACAACAATCACTCATTATATGGCTTTTGTTTCTATATCCTGAAGGTCCTTTCCTTTAGTGTCATACTATATGGCCTTATGTATCTAGGTGTTGTTCTATTGTAAATCTCTGCTAGGAGAGCCCAAGGTTTCTACTGATTATGAAAAATGAGGGAAATCATTGAGCCTATGTTCCTTGAGTCTGGCTTACTTCACTTAATATGAGTTTTTCTAAGTCTTTCCATTTCCTTACATATGGGGTGATGTTCTTTATGACTTTAGTATAGAATTCCATTGTGTATAAATACCACATCTTGTTGATCCACTCATCAACTGAGGGGCATCTGGGTTGGTTCCAAATCTTTGCTATGGTAAATAGTGTTGCAATGAAAATTGTTGTGCTAGTGTATTTAGAATGTCCTTGTTTCTGGCAGAGTGGGTAAATGCCAACTAGTGGAATTGCTGGATCATAGGGGAGCTCTATGTTTAGTCTTTTGATGAACTACCATACTGCTTTCCATAGTTGAATGAGTTTGCACTCCCACCATCAGCGTAGTAATGATCCCTCCTTGCCACATTCCCTCCAGCATCTATTGTTATTAGATTTCTTGATCCTGACCATTCTAACTGGAGTGAGGTGAAATTTTAGAGTTGTTTTGATTTGCATTTCTTTTATGGCCAGAGATGTTGAGCATTTCTTCATGTGTCTATAGGCCATTCTTATTTCTTCTTTAGAGAAGACTCTCTTTAAATCTTTGGCCCATATTTTAATGGGATGATTGTTTCTTTGGAGATTAGTTTGGGAGTGATTGAATTTTTTCAGCTGTTGATATATTTTAGATATGAGGCAATTGTCTGTTGCATGGTTAGTGAAGATCTTCTCCCACTCTGTAGGCTTTCTAGTTAGTTTGCTAGCTATGTCCTTTGCCATATAGAAGCTCTGCAGTTTAATGCAGTCCCATTTATCCAGTCTTTCTCTGATTTTTTGTGTTTCTGGGGGGTCCTTATTAAGAAAGTTTTGACCTTTGCCAAGGAAACCTAGTATATCTCCTATTACTTCTTATAAAGTTTTCAGTGTATCTGCTTTTACCTCGAGGTCTTTCATCCATTTGCAGTTGATCCTGGTGCAGGGTGACAAAGAAGGATCCAACTTTAGTTTTCTAAAGCAGATCTTTGAAGTTTGACTTATTTATAAATTCTTAAAAGTGTTTTCAAGGAACATGTATCAGAGTTCTTTTTTTAATATTTTTTATTGTAATTAATAAAAGGGTTACATGATATTTGCCAGATAGAAGGTGCATTAATTCACATATATTGATACCCTTTCACTTGGCTTGGTACCCATTACCCCCCCAACCCCCCCAACCGTCTTGGTTTTCCCCCCTTCCCTATCAAATTTCACATAACCAAATACAAATAAATTCAATATATCAGATAACAAAGTGAGATACTATAACAATATGAGATAACCAAGGGACAGCAAAGGAGATGAGAGATAACATAGTACATTAAGGACAACAATCATTCGTTATATGGCTTTTGTTTCAGTATCCTGGAGGTCCTTTCAATTAGCTTCATACTATATGGCCTTATGTATCAAGATTTTGCTCTATTGCAGATCTCTGCTAGTAGAGCCCAAGGTTTCTACTGATTATGACAAATGAGGGAAACCATTGAGCCTAAGTTCATTTGAGTCTGGCTTACTTCACTTAATATGATTTTTTCTAAGTTTTTCCATTTCCTAACAAATTGGGTGATGTCGTTGAAAAGTTTTGCATCGATGTTCATCAAAGAAATAGGTCTATAATTCTCTTTCTTTGATGAATCGCTGTCTGGTTTGGGGATGAGGGTTATACTGGCTTCATAGAATGAGTTAGGTAAAGAACCTTCATTTTCAATTTCGTTGAAGAGCTTGAGGAGTATTGGTGTGAGCTCTGCTTTGAAAACCTTATGGAATTCAGCTGTGAATCCATCTGGCCCTGGGCTTTTCTTAGGTGGAAGTTCTCTTATTGCCATTTCTATTTCAGAGCTTGAAATAGGCCTGTTGAGTTGGCTTAGTTCTTCGTGGTTCAGTGTGGGTATGTTAATATTGGCTAGGAATTCATCCATTTCTTCTAGATTCTCAAATTTGTTGGCGTAAATGTTTGAAAAGTATTCCCTCATGATGTTCTGGATCTTGGTAATTTCTGTCGTGATATTACCATTTTTGTCTGCGATTTTGTTTATTTCGATATGCTCTCTTCTTTTTTTGGTAAGATTTGCTAAGGGTTTGTCAATTTTGTTAATTCTTTCAAAGAACCAACTCCTTGTTTTGATGATTCTTTCTATAGTTTTTTTGGATTCCAAATCATTTAATTCTGCTTTGATTTTAATAATTTGCTTCCTTCTAGCGGGATTAGGGTTGGTTTGTTGCTCTTTTTCCAGGAGCTTAAGGTGAGACATAAACTTGTTTGTTTGTGATTTTTCCAACTTGTTGTAGGCACTAGCTCTATAAATTTTCCTCTGAGTACTGCCTTTGCTGTGTCCCAAAGGAGTTGGTATTTTGTGTGCTCCTTATTGTTAAATTTCATAAACTGTTGGATTTCTGTTCTGATCTTTTCGATGACCCATTGGTGATTCAACAATGTGTTGTTCAGTCTCCATGAGTTACAGGGTTTTCGTTGGTGGAGATGTGTGTTCAGTTCCAATTTGAGGCCTTTGTGGTCTGAGAGTGTGCATGGAATAATTTCAGTGTTTCTGAATCTGTCCAGGTTTGTTTTATGGCCTAAGATGTGGTCTATTTTGGAAAATGTTCCATGTGCTGCTGAGAAAACCCTATATTGTGTTGTTGCTGGGTGGAATATTCTGCAGGTGTCTGTTAGATCTAGTTGGTCTATATAGTTGTTCAGTTCTAAGGTTTCTCTGTTGAGTTTTTGCCTTGTTGATCTGTCCATAGGTGAGAGTGGTGTGTTAAAGGCACCAACAATCACTGTGTTTCGATCTATGTATGGTTTCAGTGTAAGTAAAGTTTGCTTGATGAAGTTCGGAGCTCTGGGATTGGGTGTGTAAATATTTAGGATCATTATGTCTTCCTGGAGGAAAGATCCCTTTAGTAGTATGTAGTAACCTTCTTTGTCTTTTCTTACTAATTTTAGTTTGAAGTCTATTTTATCTGACATGAGGATGGCAACTCCAGCCTGTTTATGGGGGCCATTAGCTTGATAGAGTTTATTCCAATCTCTCACTTTCAAAAGATGATTGTTTTTTGGGGTAAGATGTGTCTCTTGAAGACAGCAGAACGGTGGCTCTTGCTTTTTGATCCAACTAGACAGCCTATGCCGTTTAATTGGAGAGTTAAGTCCATTGATATTGAGAGTTAGGATTGAGAGATATTTATTTGTTCCTACCATTTTTTAAAGTTTTTACTAGGGCCTGTGTCTTGACAGTTCTTGAGGTCCTCAGATGATATGCTGTTTAGGTGCCATTTCTTTCCCTATATTGCATTTATTTTGGTTTTCTATGTTTAGAACATCTTTGAGAATTCTCTGTAGTGTTGGTTTTGTTGCGACATATTGTTGCAGCTTTTCCCTGGAATGGAATGTTTTTATTGTTCCCTCAGTTATGAATGAGAGCTTAGCTGGGTACAGTATTCTTGGTTGGTAGTTATTTGACTTAAGGGCATGACATATATGCTTCCAGTCACTTCTTGCTTGCATGGTCTCTGCTGAGAAATCTGGGGTTATTCTAATTGGTTTGCCTTTATAGGTTACTGATCCCTTTTCCCTGGATGCCTTTAGGATCCTTTCTTTGGTTTCTATTGATCCAGTTCAGAATACGATGTGGCGGTGGGATGTTCTTTTCTGGTCAGGTCTGTTTGGGGTTCTAAAAGCTTCTTGTATCTGGATGGGCCTGCCCTTCTGGATATTTGGGAAATTCTCTGAGATGATTCCCTGAAGTATATTTCCAATACCATTGACCTCTTTCTCCAGACCCTCCTCAATACCAATTAGCCTTAAATTAGGCTTCCTAATTGTATCTTGGACCTCCTGAAGCTCTCTCTCATTTTTCCTAGATTTGGATTGACTCATTTTCTGTTCTTTCTCTATAATAACTAAATTATCTTCAGCCCCAGAAATTCTCTCCTCTGCATTGTCTAACCTGCTATCAAAGCTATCTACTTTTTTTTCATCTCCCTTGCTTCTAATTGCTCATTTTTGATGCCTTGCATCTCTTCTTTTAGATCATGTATGGATTTCTTTAGCTCCTTGATTTCCCTTTGACTGGTTAGCTCAGTAGCTTTATTTTCTTCGGACATTTGCTGGAGTTCGGTCACTTTTTTGTTTGTGGATTTTATGAATTCATCCATCTTTCTTTGAAAAACCTTTATTATGGCCTCCTTTATGGCTTCTTCTTTTTCACTTATCACCTTGTTTATGGTTTCCCCTTGTTTAGTTATGGCTTCCTCCCTTATCTCTTTCTTTATATTTTCACATTTTTCATTAAAGATGTTTATTAATTGCATTTGTATAGCACTTGGAAGACTCTCCTCTAGGTTTGCCAGTGACTGTTCCATTGTCTGTTTACATTGGGTGGGGGATGTTGATTCTTGATTTGACATTTTTCTTGAGTTTCTTGTTCTGCCCATTTGAAAATGGGAGCAAGATTAATACTAAACACGATTATAGTTTTTCAGATATAACCAACCTAGACCTCTGTAGCTGTCAGACACTAGATGTTCACAAGTTTTGATTGGTGTTATCACTCTTTCTTTTTGTGCACTTACAGACCAGTCTAATACAACCACTGACAAGCGATTTATACCCAAAACAATAAGCTTCTCAATCCAATCTCTATTGTCTTTAAGTCCCTCTGAGCCTAGAGAATAATTAAACACCTAGATATACAGTATTGCTCAACAGCCATCAAGTGTAGATCCATGCAGTATAGGGTTGAAAGACGAACAGAGGTCCAGAGATAGAAAAATAGAATGAGAGAGGTCAGGGGAGGTAGAAGAGGATTAACATACGAGTGTAAGAATATTGTAGTAATGAAGAAAAGGTATAGCGTAAGGATAACTGACCTAAGTTGGTAAGTAGGTAGCATATTTGAGTACAGAATTTGGAAAGTATTAGAATAAAACTTATGTGTTGCTGCACGACTAGCTCTTAGCCCAACCAGTGGCCTCACAGTGGACCATGGGATGGATCTGCGAGCTTCTGTCTGAGCGCAGTTGGCAGACGTTTTCCTGTGCTGCTTCCAGGGGCGGCCCCCAGCCAAGGGTCTGGGGATTGAGAGTTTCCAGGGGCTCTCAGCAGGACCAGCAGGAGACCCCTCTGTTCCCAGGGGTGGGGCCCAGCTGAGGACAAGGGCTCCAAGGGCAGAGCCGCCCCTGTTTGATTCTCAGAAGGGGAGCTTGGCTGCTGGTCAGCCTTTCAGATCCCTGCTGTTTCCACTGCTTTGTCAGAGTCTGTGTCTGTGGGGGGCCCCTCGGTGCTGTCTTGCTCAGGATTCCCAGCTGGAGGATGCCCCGCTCAAGAATTGAGGGGGGCAGATGCTGGCTCCTATTTTCCCGCACAACCTACCTGCTGTTGTAAGGCAGGATCCCAGAGCCCTCCATTCTCCAGATCCAGTGGCCTGGGAGAGGAGCCTGGTGGGCGGCTGGGAGTTGGGACAGCTCCGCCTCCCTTGGTGGGGTGCTGGGTCTTAGGTAGCCCGCCTGTCAATCTCCAGTCAATGGCCTAAGGGAGAGGGCTGTTGAGGGAAGGGACAGGATTCTAAATTCCTTGCCCCCCTGCTCCTGCCAGTCTTTCTAGGGCGGGGTGGAGGGGGCTGAGTTAAGTTCTATTGCTTGGCACCTGCTCTGCTTTCCCTATGTGTCTGGGGACGTGCTGTATTACTCACACCTCTGCGTTCCGTCTGTGGGTGTTCCACTGTGGTGGGGAGTCTTTCACTCCCCTTGGGTCTCCGCCACCTCCTGTGTTCCCCATCTGGGTTCCACTGCTTGCTGTTCTGGTTCCAGGTCTGGATTCTGCTGCTTCCGGCGTTCGCTGGCCCGGTTGTATGCTGGTTTCTGCAGCAGTTGGGCTCCCGGCCTGGTGCCCTCTGCCAGCTGCCACTTTTCGCAGCTTGGAGCCAGGGGAGAAAGGTGGGGGAGGGGTCCTCGCGTTCCAAATTCTTTGAGAACGTTGGATGTGAGCTTTATCTGGATTTCTTTTCCGGTTTGAGTCCTTCTCCGTTGCTTTTTGAGTTTGTTATTGTGGATTTCTTAAGATAATTGGCTCGTGGGACTCCCTGGTTCTCTCTTTTTGTGAGAGAGAGCTAGGCAGCGTCCCTATTGTCTTGGCGCCATCTTCCTTCCCCCCTGATTTGGTATTTTTATAATTGAAGCAGTGTATAGCAGAAAGGGGAAAATGAGTAGAATATAAAACAATTCTGATCACACTACCTTTGGAAACCTGCAAAACACATAGGTAGAGATGTCTAAAATATATAGAGTATGCAAATATTGGAGAATCATTTGTCTATCTGGTCCTATATCTTTATCCAAAAAGGAAAACTTTATTCAAAATCAGAAGGAAATACCATTGTAGAGAATCACCAATATATAGACATTGTACCAATTCTTAGATGCCATGAAATATACTAATAACTTGCTCTTGCTGAGCAATGGCATCAAGCCTCTAGATCTTATTATGTAAGTTTCACAAAATCAGGCAATTCTTTTCCCCTGTTCCCCTTGAATTTAGACCTTTTCCAGTCATATGATAGGTTTCAAGGAATCCTTCTTTCCTACTCTGAGCATACTTACTGCCTTTGTAGAGAGTACATTTTATACTTTGTGCAATAAGACATTTTATAGGAGTGTATTAAAGAATCATAACTTTCCCCAGTGAAAACTCTAATACTCTCCTCAGTAGCCACATTGCCGAGTTTATCCATCCAGAAATGTTTCCTCTCCAAATTTATAGTATACATAAAACGACATCCATAATTATATCCTAGATGCTCAGACTGTTGGTTTGGTAGAGTAGTTGCTATATTTTCCCTTCCAGGTGCATATTTTTTTCTATTATGTTAATAAGATAGGAACAAAAATTAAAGAAAACATTTACAGTTAAAAAATGGGAAAACAAAACAGAATCGCAGGTTTGTCATGGAGTCCTGGAGAGGGCCAAGTTGCATTTCTCACTTTCCGACACTATAAGCATTTTCAGGGTGACTTCTATGATTTTTCAGCAGTGATCATTCTCCCAGCTGCTTCAATAATGTCAAAGAGCAGAGAAGACCAATGATGCAAAGTCCACTAGTTGTGTAAAGTACTCCTGTGTGCTAAGGGAGCCCATTTCTGTGTATGAAGATGAAAACAGAACCTTAATCAATAAAAGATTTCTGATGGACTTATACAGAAATGTGAAGTATGTTCTTACCTTCCAAGTATAAGGGAATGTCGTACACCTTTCTCTTTTCCTTCTTCTGCTACAATGTGACTATCACCTATGAAGAGATCTTACTTCTAGTAATGTTGATTCTTCTCAGTTCCTTTGATCACTGAAACCATCTTGCAAGCATGTTTTTTTTTTGTTGTTGTTGTTGCTATTGTTTTGTTTTGTTTTTTCCTGTGTGGCTTGAACTCTGGGCCTATCCACTATCCCTGAGCTCTTCAGCTAAAGGATAACACTCTATCACTTTGAGACACAGAACCACTTCTGGTTTTCTGTTTTGGGAGACGAATAGCATTCTACCACTTAGAGCCTCAGTTTCACTTTGAGTCTTTTTTTTTCTGCCTGGCCTGGCTTTGAACTATGATCCTCAGATCTCAGCCTCCTGAGTAACTAGGATTACAGGCCTAAACCATTAATACCCAGCCAAAAGAATTTTTTTTCTATCTCTTAAACTTATAAACATCTTATCAAAATGATATGTGACAATCTAATCTTTGTGTTTCTCCTAATATATGGCCTAATCAGTAGATTCTTGAGCTCTGTGTAATTACTACATGCTAATGGGCTAATTATGGAAAGCTCTCCCTAGGCAGAGACTTTTCTGGACCTTGAAAAGTGAGTTGGATTTGGCTAAACAGAAAGAGGAAAGAGCATTTTGGCCAGGATATTGGCATACTCAAAGAAATAGAGTTGAGGAAACACAATGCGCTGAAGTCTGACTAAATAAGTTTAACAAGAAAGAAAGATTCTTATGGCAGAAAAATGAAAAAGAAGGAAGCTTCCCTACTGTGTAAAATAAGTATTTGCTCATAGAGCTCTCATTTAAATTTTGATTTAATAAGAGTAAAAGATAAGTGGTTTTGATGTGATTAATGACTGACATGGGATCAATAGAGCTAACTTGGAGCCATCTACTTCCACCTCACATGTAGAAATGCAAGATTTAGTACAGAATCAACCTGCTCAAGCATCTGTTCACAACTCCATATGGGAAAAAGAAAAGAAAAAAATAGACCAAAGCATATGCTACAAGTTGAATTCTAGGCAACTTTTTTTCCCACAGAATATTTGTAAGAATTCACATTTTTAGCCCAAACTCTTGTGTCTTCATATGAATCTGAATATTAAATGACCACAAAAATAATAAAACAACATTGTTATTTTCTAAAAAGTTATATATTGACACATGGAGATATCTTTTACCTTTGTGACTTGTTACAAAAGGATGAGAAATTATTAAAACTGTTATCAAGTATGTCCCTTTGGTATTAGGATCTACTCAGTATCAGTCTACATTTGTTCCATAGAGCATCCATTCACCAATCTGGTAAAGGCTATGAGCAATGTACTATTTTTAAAGCACTACACACAAAATGTAGCAAAGCACTAATGACATAATAGAAATTAAACATGCATTTATACATTATTTGAACTACTTATTAACAGTAAGTTATTACTCATTCATCTATTTAATTCTGTTGTATCTCCTATTCTGAGCATGGAATAGTGCTTAATACATAATACATAATAAGTATTAGGAAAATTATTTGTTGGATAACTATACTTACTAATCATTCTTTTAAGCTATTAGGTTACCAAAAATAGAAATAAATAGCCCCTTCATTGAAACTCAGTCTACAAAGGAGACAAGTATTAAGAAGTACATTAAGAAATGAAGAATTTTATCCATAGCACGTATTAACGAATTTCAAAGGAGTGTTGGCCTATAGTGAGTGCAGAGTGTTCTGAGAAATGACCTTGAACAGAAGTCTAAAGGATGAATGGAAATAATTACAGAAAAAGACCAAGATCATTCAGACCAAAAAAACCAAAAAGAACAGAAATGAGATTGAGAGTGACACTGTGGCTCCCAGTGTTAGAGCGATAACCTGATTAAAAGAACTCAAGGGCAGCGCCCAAGTCCTGAGTTCAAACCTCATGACTGAAAAAAGATCAAATAGAAATGAGACTGAAGATTCCAAAATGACTAAAAAACAAATGGAAAGCAGAGCAGATAAGATGAAATTATATGAGGCAGCACTTAGTGAGTTTGTATTTATACATACATATATACAGATATATGTATGAATGTATCTTCTTTGAAGTGGATAAAATACACATTGGTCTAACAAAACTGATATGTTTGCAATTGACATTTTGATTAAAGTTACAACTTGGAACTCATTTATAATTTGTTATATATGAGAAAATTTGATTAAATAAAATAATATTTCATTGACAAACAAAACAGTTGAGCATGTAATTTCAAATCAAATAGCCATGATCCTTGTAGATTGTGCCAATAAAAATTATAATTTTACTAAATTGCACAGTATCAATTAGTTCTCAAATGAAGATTAATAAATAAATCAACATAGTACTACAGAATAATTTGAGAGTAGTGATGTAGAAATGTATTGACAAATTAATTTAACCTGGAAAAAGTTTGTTCAATTTTGGTATAAAACTAATGAATATATATATATATAATTAATTTGGCTTCATTTAGTTGATACAATTCAGGCAGAAGAAAATGAAACTGAAACTTTGAAAGAGATATTGTATAATATAGAAACAAAAATATGTTTGAAAGATGACTAAAATAATTGACTTCTCTCTCATTAGTTTCTATCTATTTGGTCATGTAGATTAGTTTACTCAATTTGTGCTGTTTTTCCTGTGTCATATATAAAATGATCATTTTTACCAAAATATTTAGCCCTAGAGTCCATATCTCTCATTATTAGTTTATTTATATGTTTTAGTCAAGATCATATAAAAAATCTGAATTTCTCCCACATACAACTCATAAAACATTGCTGGGGCTTGAAGGTGGTGATTGATACATAATTGTTTAATTTTCAGAAGTAGCCAATTAGAATGCTGATAATAATAAACACTATACTTTGTAACATTAATAGTAAACACTATTATTTCTAACACTACTATTGAGAAAATTATAAGTTCTCAGTGCTGTTTGTTGTTATTATTTGAACAATCCAGTATAGGGATAATTGGTACACACTGCAACAAATTTTCTCTTAACCACTTATAGTGTTTATGTGAGATATGGAAAATAAGCAAATAAAACCCCACCAATAGTCATATTCAGTATTACTTGTAGCTAAATAGGGGAAGCACAGAAACTGTGGGACAAGGGGTAAACCAGTTTAGCAGTGATGGTAACTAGATGCTATGTTAGAAATGAACTATACAAAATACAGGGGGTGAGGAGACAGGAGGGGAAAAACTGGGAGAGAAGGAGGGAGTAGGTGACACTCTTGAAAAACTCATTTCCTGACTTATGAAACTGTAACCTGTTTGTACATCATCTTTACAATAAAATATATTTTAAAGAAAATAAATGAGTAACAGAAAAGTAAAACTTAGAATAGATGGTAGAAATGGAAGATGGTGTATTCAAAAGCAATAAAGATTACATATTCAAGAATAATAAACCTAAAATAATGAAGTAGAACAAACATGAGAAGTTGATTACTCAAAACGAACTTTACCCATAGAACTCTGTGTAAAAATATTTGCATGTCTCAAAATGTATTTTAAAAGTCCATAGTGTATAATACTGAAGATCTACATGTGTTGCTATGCAGCAAGATCAAGTAGAATAACCCGAAGGAGTTCTTTTCCATTAATGTAGAAATTAAAACACAATAAGATTTAAGGTTCCTACTGATAACCCTAATCTTTTTGGGGTATTCACCTAACAAATATTTATTAAGAAACTGGTTATGACTCAGTGCTGTACTCCTTAGCTACATAAACATAAGACAGATTTTGTTGGAAGTCAAATATGAATATGTCATGAGTCAATTCTTATCTTGTGCTAATGTGCTATTCTTACCAAACACAAAGCAAATAGTCTTCATCTAGAAAAAATACAATTTTAGTACAGGTTCTTATTTTCAATGAACAGATGCAATGCACTGTCATAAGCTTAGTAAGTAGACTTCCTGCTTTCTCATTTGCTGATTTTAACATAGAAAAGACAACATGTTCATATTAACAGGTTAGTTAGTTGCCTATTTTATGAATGACTTATTAATTTAGCAGATTGGTAGTATTATTTGTGTCAGACAATTGAGCAATACAATACACAGCACAATGTAAAATAAATGACATTACGTACTGCATAGTGATTAGTAAGTTTCATGCAACCCAAGTTTTGAATTACCTTGAACTCACTGAAGAGCAGTAGTTTGTGTTGCTGTTGTTTCATTTTGTTTTGTTTTTTGTTAATTCAGAAGGTGTTTCAGCTCTGCAGTACCTTTCAAGGTCATTATTAGTTACCAGCCCGCTGAAAAGTACCTGCCTTCTTCAAAAGCTCACAATAATATAAAGCAGTCAAGAGAGAAATAAGATTTATGTTTGCTGATAAGAAATATTAAGTTATTTGTTTTTCTCTGAATTAAATATCTAAGTGGGGAAAAGATAGTTATCGAATTCAGAAAAAATAAAACACTTCTAGATATTTTCAATATTAGTTTGTCGTACATAACAAAAAGTATATGTATGCATTGTCAACATTTCAAACAATAATAGTTGGGGAAAATGGATATATATAAAACATATAATTTATTACAATATGACATTAACCATGCATCACATAAAGGTAATAGAATAAAGGACAGTTTTAAAAGTATACATTTTCTGCATTGAAAATAAAATAGTAAAAATCCCTTTAATCAATGTGAATTTTGTCTCAGATTTAAATTTAGACAATAATAATTATTGTGTAAAATACATAGTAATAATTATATATTGCTTTTTATTCCTTATTTGTTTTTTATTCTTTATTGGTTGGCTTGTTCACAGAGTTCCTAAGATAGATTTCTGTAGCATCATTCAGGGGTCCCAGCCCCAACTGAAGTCTGTATAGCTTCTACAAGAGCAGTATTTAGCAGTATTTAGTATGTACCTGAGAGGGCTAGAGAGTGAGTTGGAGAGGAAAAGCAGAGGCATCGTGATTAGGTTCTTTGTAAAGAACAGCAGATAGAAAAGTAGGTGGAAATTGTTAAGGAAGCAATGACAGTACTTTTTGGGTTTTTTTGTCTGTGCTGATCCTGGAGCTTGAACTCAGGGAATGGGTGCTATCTTTGAGCTTTTGTGATTAAGACTAACACTGTACTACTTAAACCACAATTCCACTCCTGGCTTTTTGGGTAGTTAATTAGAAGTAAGAGTCTCAAGGGTTTTTCCTGACATGATTGGCTTTCAACAGTGATCTCAGCATCCTGAGTAGCGTAGAATATAGATGTAAGTACTTTTTTCAATGGTGAGAGAAACAAATGTAGATTTATATTTCTGCTAGATAACCTGGTGGAGAAATTAAAAGTGTATGTGAGAAGGAGATAAAGACTAGAATCTGTGTAACAACAAGATGAAATCTAAGAGCTCAGATAAACAGGAAGGAGACACAAATTTGAGATCCCAAACATAGCTAGTGAAAGAGAACCACTACAGTGACTACAAAACATGTAGATATTGGCTAATCCAAATTACATTTCTCTTCAACTCAAATTCTAGAAGTGGTACATTGTACACCAGGATGTATGATACAGTAATGGGATATTCAATGTAACAAAAGACAGCAATCTTCAGTAAATGTCATCAGCACAGAGCTCTTTGCAGATGTTTTTAACTGTGCTTGAGATGCCTGATGCTCATCTTTGTTACCTTTTGAGAAAGTGCACTTGGATATTCTCCATTTTATTCAGTGAACAAAAGCATAGGGCATGAGGTAGAGGTAGAGTAAGAAAATAAGTTTGACAAGGTTAAAAACTATAAATAGTCCTTTTAGAGACATAAAGATAACTTCTCCAGGAAAAGTAACAGGTCACAAGAATTTAGTCTCCATTTTAAGCATTTGCCATAAATGTAAAGGGAAGACATTCAGCCATATTGTAATTTTCTGCAGTATAGGTTGGTTCTGTTACAGAAAAGGCAGAAAATCAGATTCCTCTTCATCTAGGTTGAACATGACAAAAGTGTTTGTTAAATGTTATGTACAAGAAAATATTTCTAATAGTAGACTGTTATCAGTGAATCTCAGCTTAGAAAAATGGGTAAATGAAGGCAAATTAAATCAGGCATATCAGTGACAAGTCATTACTAACTGTTGTGAAAAGCCAGCTGAACTTAGAGAAGGAACTGTAGTCAATGGTGTATTCCTATTCGGTGGCAACGTCTAGCTGTGATGTGAAACTGAGCTACTGAGATGCATTACAGGAAAAGATTGTTTGGGAGCCCGGATTGTTCATTTTATTCAATCCAGGTGAAACTTTTGAGACAATAGACTACAAAGAGGAAAGAGTTGGAGACACATACCTCAGATTATATACAGTTGCTATACAGATACCAATACTAGAAGAGTGTCTAACCCAAGCAGAGGTCAGATTTTCAGGTTTAAAGAATGATGCTTACCAAGATAAAGTTGAAAGATAATTGAAGTTGCCCTGAAGAACTACCAAGACTTGAATTTTTCTCAAGGCTCAAGCATACAGTGAAAGAAAAAGCCAAAAAGTAAGTGGGGGATCAAATTAGAGTCACTTTATATGATATTGGAATCTTTTCAATGTCATTTCTAGGGTGTGTCTTTTTTGTGATTCTGAAAGGCTATTTTCAAGCAGAAGTTATCGGATTAAAATAGCCCTCAAGCTGAAGCATGGGTTGATGATGGAGGAAGGAAATAGCTGCAGATTTATGTGATATAATTTTTCTTTTCTTCCTTTTCTTGAGGAAAACAAAGACCTATTTGAATTATGAGATTAGATTTTAATACCATTTTTACTCTTCCATCTCAATAAGGTCAAAAAGGTTGAGATCTAATCTGAATATAGTAGTTAAAACAATAATCATGAAACCAGAATTGCTTTTTCTTTTCCATCTACTATTTTGTAGGGCCAGACTAGGAGGCGTGAATTCCTATGAAGATTTGTCTGCTATTTACTATTTTTTCTCCAGACTGGGACATACTGAACCTTTTTATAAATGTAAACTGAATAACACTGTTGAAAGGTTTAAAATGTCTTATATAGGAGCCCCTCCTAAGGTTCTTTCTATGGAAATAGCAGCCTCAATATGAACCACTTAGAATGTTGTTTCTCAGACTATTCTATTTCTAAACAATAGTAATCACACCTTAGAAAAGCCGACAATCATGCCCACTTTCCTCATATATTCGTCCGGTGATTATGGGATACATCCCAAGACCTTCCCCAAGGTGTTGGTCCCAAGTTGGGGTTGAAGAGTTCGTGCTGACATGGACTGCTACACTGTTCTCCTTTAGTAGTGTTTTCACGGAATTCCTTGGGGAATATTTCTAGAATGAATGAATAGATTATAAATAAATAAATCTTGACCTTGCTCAAGTGAAATCCCCGATTTTCTCTCCATATTTCCGTGATTGGTTTATAGCATCTCCATTCAACTTCGTTTTGTGAAGAGCAGTCTTCCCACATTCTGAGATCATTTGATATGCCAAATGGATCCTTTGCATATTGTGGCTCCTTCAATATATGTCACACATAGATGTTCCACTATTCCTTTACTATCTTCAACTGAGTGTTTAATGACTGAATTCATTATGCTCAAGTCCTGTTAGAATATTCATAAAACCTTATGAATTAATTAATCGATTTGCGTTTTATTATTGTCACTAAGCACACCTATTAAGCTGCTCCAACAATTACTAAAATGCATCTTTTTCCTAAAAGGAATGAAATAAAAGCAAAATTTTACATTCTTATGCCCCTTTTAGTGGAATTGATTTCCTAAATAAAACTGAGCAACATGAAATTAATGTACCTAGAAATAGATCAGACCCTATGGATCTAACCTTTTCCTCTCTAAAGAAATTAACTGGGGAAGTTAAACAATCTCAAGTCATGTAGTACATTACAATTGAGAGAATGATAAGTAGGCTTTTCAAAGGTGAACAATTTTAGTCATCCAATTTTGTATAGCAGGAAGAGTTTCAACCATGGCTGTGAAATTCATGAATAAAAGATTTCCCAGTTGTGAGAGCTTAAGGGCTAGCAATAAATTCTAAATAAAGAATTTAAATTTAAAAAAGGAAGAAAGTTTCTAACACAGAAATTACACTTCTTTTATAGGGTGCAAACACTAAATGTTGCTCAACAAAAGTCTGAAGAGTAAACAGAAGAAAATAATACTGTTACATAATAAAGATAGTAAAAAGAAAAATTCAATGACAATAGCTCTATAAAATACCAAAATTATGTCACTTTGGTTAGAAAATGTATTTTTTAAATTGGCATTTGATATTTTATATTTATTATATGGAGAATGAGCCTTCACATTTGCTTATTTCAATCATAGGTTTCATTCTGATATCTTCTAGATCTACAAGTCTCTTATTATAATACCTATCAGATAATCACATCGAATTTTAACTTAAAATTTTTATTATAAGGGTGATATACAGAAGGACTACCATTTCATAGGTCAGGTAATGTGTATGTTTCTTTTTGGACAACGTCACCTCTTCCTTCTCTCCCTCACAGTTTTTGCCCACAAGTCGTATGGTTCATTTTCGATGTAGGGTCTGTTTACCCTTTGTCCCTCTATATCTCTGACCTCCCTTTGCCTTCCCAAGGACAAACAAACATAAGACAAAAAGAAAATATAAAGAGAGAAAGAGAGAGAGAGAAAATAGAGAGAGAGAGAGAGAGAGAGAGAGAGAGAGAGAGAGAGAGAGAGAGAGAGAGAGAGAGAGAGAGAGAGAGAGAGGAGAGAATCCTCTCATTTCCATTTCCTGGAATTCATTGTTACGTATAATTATTTTATATGAGCTGAGGCAAAGGGCAAAGGGTCTTTATCCCCTTGTGTTCATCTCCCCATAAATATTTCCTCCTTTGTTTTTACTGTGGGTGAATACCTAGAGTCCTGTATAGTTAATCATATCCCAGTATACTTTAAATCTGGCTTGCTCATATGCAAGAGAACATGCACCATTGGTCTCTCTGAGCTTGACTTATCTCACGTAACATGATTTGTCCTAGATTCATTGATATTCCTGCAAATGACATATTATTCTTTCTAGTGGTTGAATAAAATTTCATTGTGTCTAGGTACCACATTTTTTGGATTCACTCATCCACTGAGCATCTGGGCTGTTTCCATAACTTGGTTACTTGTGAATAGTACAGCAGTAAATATGTATGCACAAGTGTTTTTATAATATCCTGGCCTGTGATATTCTGGATAGATGCTGAAGAGTGGTATGGCTGGATTATAGGGAACATCTCTGTTTCGTTTTTTGAGGAACTTCTAGACTATTGTCCAAAGTGGTAAAATTTAAGACATTTAAAGTCTGAAGATCTTTTTTTCCTCTTAACTTATTCTACTTTGAAAAGTTATATAGGGGCCAGGAGTTTGACCTAGTGGTAGAGTGCTTGCCTAGCATGCACAAACACCCGGGTTCGATTCCTCGGTACCACATACATAGAAAAAAGCCGGAAGTGGTGCTGAGGCTCAAGTGGTAGAGCTCTAGCCTTGAGAAAGTCCAAGGACAGTGCTCAGGCCCTGAGCCCAAGCCCAGAACTGGCAAAAAAGAAAAAAAAGTTATATAATTAAAAACACGTTTTTCCACATTACTCTAAAATGGAAATATAGTAGGGTACAACCACACATAATTTACCTGTATTATATGAATTAGTGGTATAAAAGATAAAAACTATTCAAAATAGTACAACAGTCTAAAATTACATGTACCTGAGAGGAGTTGTTGGAAATCATTGCTGTCATTCAAAATATTTTCTTTATGTATTCATTGATTTGATAATTTATTTAGCTCATTTTGAATAGTTATGGAAAATTACCTTGGAAACAATGCTTAAGAAAGTTTAAGTATCAATTTAAAGAAAACACACAAAAATGTTCTCTAATTTTTAATACCATTTGATACCCACATACCATAGGAGAGTTAAAAAAAAACACTGAAAGTACAAGAGAAGAAAATTGTTAAATGATTCTAATACCATTACTGAGATTACTGAAATAAATATTTGGATATAATGTAGGTTCTTCTAAATTTTTAAAACTGAAAAAATGTGAAAATTATAAAGTAACTTAACACATACCTCCAACCCAAATGAACAAATATTAACTAAAGTTTGTCTTTGTAACAAAGAAACTAAACACTTTAGGTCAATTAGAAGTCTTCTCTTTTCTCTGTTCTAGTCCATCCAGTATAGTTTCCATCATTCTAGATTCTTACTTTTACTGCTTTTATGTGTTCATAGGTATATAATACTTTCTAATTTGTAGAAATTGATTATTGCTATCAACTATGAAATTTGTACTGGCTAGCATTCTACCAGTTGATCCACACAGCTCCATTTCTGACTTCTAATGGTTAACTGAAGATGAGTCTCATGGGCTTACCTGCCTAGGCTATCCTGGAACCATGATCTCCAGATATTAGCCTCCTGAATCTCCTGTGTGAACCACAAGCACCCAGCTAGCTGTACAATGCATTTTGATGAGACACTCCTTCCATCATTCTTCCCTCTCCCAGCTATCCTTTCTCATCCCACTTTCTTTCATTGTTCCATTCTGAAACAAGTGCATTTGGAATTGGGAATATATTTGTTTACTTTTCTGCTTCATATTCACTGTATTTGATTTTACATGCAATATTTTTTTTGAAAAACCATATGTTAGCAGAGCACTAGCCTGAGCAAAAATGCTCAGGGGCAGCACATAATCCCCAAGTTTAAACTATAGTACCAGCATACAACACTACAACACCCTCACACACATACAGTGTGTGTGTGTGTATATATATGTGTGTGTGTGTGTGTGTGTGTGTGTGTGTGTGTGTGTGCCTGGAAGCAGATTTGAAAGTTTTCATAGCATGATATACTTATTTGAAAAGATTTTTGAGATGTACTTCCAAAAGTTGCTTCTCAGTATGTTTACCATGTAGGTCTTTTCTCAGTATAGAACATGCCAAGTTATCCATGAATTAATTTATTTGCTTTTAATAAAACTGATTGACTTTGTGATGAAATTAATTTGCATTGCAAAAGCAATTTATGTGTTCAATTGAATATAAGGCATTTAGTTTAGTTCTAAGACTTACTGGTAAATTATCTATTGATCATGAGATGCTCATCATATTATAGTTTCTGTTTTGTTTTGTTTTCAACAAGGTTGTATTGATCTGCTAACTACATTTTTGTCTGTGATATTATTTGGAAATTCCTGAAATTTTCTCTGTGGTACACTTTATCATGGTATCTATGGATTAATGTGTTTTATTTACAAACCTAGCATATGCTTTTTTTCTCTTTATGGGTCATTTTTGATTACTAGTTCTCTTTATTATTTTGGAATTTTAATTTTAAGCTCCAATGTGATCTCATCTTTGGAGTCAGAAAACCTGACATTTCCAGCAACAGTGATACAAACCTCATCCAGTTGTTCTCATTTTCCTCAGCAAATGATTGTCCAATTCTTTATCCATCAAGTAGGACTGTTACTCTGTTGCTCTTATTAAATATATGAAATGAGGTTTTTTGAATAAAGTATTTTTTGAAATGCAGATTAGCAAATTATACCGTTCTAACAAGCCAGAGATATCTAGGCTCCCTAGTAGAAGTCATGTTAGAGAAATTTCTGAGAGTTATTAGTCATCTTTGCCACAGTGTGTGACACATAGCCAAGACAGCAGATACGTGTTAAAGTACGAATATAGAGCGCTCGAATCCTTAGAAGCCACGCAAGGCCTGAGTTCTTAAAGCATCCTCCCTTTCCCACAAACCATGACATCATACTTCCTACCTGGGCCAAATGTCTCCAAGAGGTAGCACTTCCTGAATGCTGTCATTATCTCAAATTACTTCAGAAACACTAGATACCTAAATTCTGACTTCTCATTCTAATTTTCCATCTTTATAATATTTTCTGTCCCTCACTCCTTCTTTAGTCCTTACTGACTGACCTAATGTAGACCTGAATGAAGGATTATGTTTCTTCTGCTTTATGTTACACTAGCAATCCCTCTTCCTGGCTCAGAAAATGCCATACTAATTATTGATAGAACTCTTTCATTTGACCTTGTGTCCTCTCAAGTGTGTATTCAGTTCTCTCCCAGCTTCACTGATACATAAGATCCTTCTCCCCTGTCCCCACCTGATCTAAAATACTTGAGAATTCAACCTATGTATTTTTCTCCATTTCTACTCATGCTTTCTCCATATCTCTTATACTTGACACATCCTGAACCATCTTTCCTCAAGTACGACGAAATGAAGCATGTCATTTCTGCCTGAAGTCAATCTCTTCTCTTGTGCTATCAGTTATGTTTATCTCTTAGATTTATTTTTCAGCTTCAGCTTCACTCTCCTTTCATTTGAAAGACTATATTTTCAGATATATTCCTCCATTTTTTCTTGACTGAAATTCCTTGGACTGCTTCCTTCTAGTTTCTCATCCAAAAGGAACTATCAAGATTCTTAAAGAAGTAGTTTTAAGTAATTGTTGCTTTCTGTGTTTCTATGTTTGATTGATTATTGTTGAGTCACACTCAGGTTTGAATTGAGGGCTTCATGATTCATTGGCAGAGGCAAAAAATTATGTACCCAACCCTTTTTCTTTTATTATATTTTTCCATGTATTTTTATTGTATTTAATATAAGGGTTGCATTATAGTCACCAGATAGAAGGTGTATTGCTTCACATACATTGATACCCTTTCTCATGTCTTGATCCCAATTTCCCTCCCCCCACCCTTGCCTCTCATCTTGTTTTCCCCTCTTCCCTATCCTATTTCAAATAACCAAATAAGCATATACATAATATATCAGATAACAAGGAGAAATACTGTAACAATATAAGATAACCAAGGACAGCAAAAGAGATGAGTGATAACGAAGTACATTAAGGACAACAATCACTCATTATATGGCTTTTGTTTCTATATCCTGGAGGTCCTTACATTTAGCATCATACTATATGGTCTTATGTATCTAGGTTTTGCTCTATTGTAAATCTCTGCTAGGAGAGCCCAAGGTTTCTACTGTATTATGACAAATGTGGAAAACCATTGAGCCTATGTTCCTTTGATTCTGGCTTACTTCACTTAATATGATTTTTTTCTAAGTCTCTCCATTTCCTTACAAATGGGGCAAGGTTGTTCTTTCTGACAGCAGCATAGAATTCCATTGTGTATAAATACCACATCTTGTTGATCCACTCATCAATTAAGGGGCACCTGGGTTGGCTCCATATCTTTGCTATGGTAAATAGTGCTGCAATGAACATCATTGTGCTAATGGATTTAGTATGTCCTTGTTTCTGGACGAGTGAGTAAATGCCAAGTAGTGGAATTGCTGGGTCATAGGGGAGCTCTATGTTTAGCCTATTTTTTTGAGAATCTATTTTTCCCAGGCCAGCCTGGAGAGTAAGTCTTCTATTTAAATGGCCCACTATAGCTGAGATGACAGGCACATACAATCATTCCCACCTTTTTCTGTTTAATTGGGATCCAGCCTGAAATGGTCTTGAGCTATGATCCTTCTTCTCAGTCATCTAGGATTACAGACACAGGCACCAGCCCCCCTAGGCCATTATGTAGGTTTTGAATGGGTCACATTTCCTTCTCTGAATCAGTCCTGTGGCTAGGTAAATACAATGTATTGACTAGTTTTGGTGTTGGTCACACCTATAAAATGATGACTAGGACTTCACTTCAAAGGAAGAACAGAGCCTGAGACATAGAAAATGGGTTCATTTCTGGAGGAAAATGGGAAAAGGCCACCACAAGGAGAGAGATCGTGCTAATATAATGGCAATTTCTACCCTTCCAATATAGACTGCCTGCCAGGAGGTGAGCTTAGAGAGCTTCTGCATAGGTAATCATGCACTTTGCTTTTCTCCCTCCTCTGTGTCTCTCTCTTGCTTAGTCTCTTTCTTTCTCCATCTCTCCCCTGTTCTCTACATTATTCTTTTCTCTCACAGATTTTTTGAATTTTAGTTATCTATAATCCTTTGTCTCCAACAATAGATCAAGCTGCAAAACTTGCCCAATCAGATACTTTAATAGAGAAGGAATCTGCTGTTACTTGCAATACATATGGTAATCATATCTTCTAATCAACAGATAATTATTAATTAATTGAGTGGATAAGAAGCAAAGGATCTTAAGTAGGCCTATCACAATACTTCAATGCTTTATGCAAGTGGGTGTTGGAATGCACAGCACCAAGTATACATACAAAAAGAAAAAAATAAGGATATGAAGATAGTGATTATGAAACAGTATACTCTGGCCTTTGCAAGTTTGCACTCTTGTAAAAAAGAAAATGGTTAAGTAATTAGAGTAAAATTAATGTTACAAAGAACCACTGAAAGCTATTAAAGCAACAGAGTACGATATCTAAACACTGGATCTTGTTATTGTTATTCTAGGTTGGCTATCTCCAGGACTACCAAGTTTATGGAAACCCTGCGGACCTTGGAATCTCTTACAGAATTAACATCAGAGTCAATTGCAAACATGAGGCCCAAGAAATAATGTCTAATATACATGATAAGAAAAGTCTAATATTATGGTTTTTCCCTCTATTCTCTCTTTCTGCCTCTCTCCCAGCCTGAAGTTCTGGATCAAATACAGAATTTAAGGGAGTTGTGGATGGATAACAACGCATTGCAAATTCTACCTGGGGTATGTAAGTTTTATTATGCCATAAGTAAAATTTATATTCTATGTTGGTTGAATATTACAATAATCCTAGATTTTGAATCTTGGTGTTCCAATTTCTCAGTAAAATAGTGTGTAGAAACTAGTTGTCAATAGATTTTCACTGAGTTTTGTGTTTAGTGTATCTTGTATAAGTGCTGTGTATGCAATGAATAATTTATCTTGCTCTCTCAAGAGCATAATTGTCATTTCTTCCCATATTTACTGTTTTTAGAAGTTGGTGGATTCATAGTTCATTTTTAAAGAGAAATACTAGCTCTAACACCAGTTTATTTTACAAAATCAACATCATTTCCTATAGGTAACCACATAATGATTTCAGCTCATATTATCAAAGATCTTTCACAGCATGTAAGTAAGTGTAAGTTCAGATGAGGCTCAATAGAGCCAGTCAGACTTTAAGATGGCAAGGACTATACCATATTAAAAACAGTAGTTCAATTACAGTCAGATTTTTTTCCTCAACAAAGAGGCAAGCCAGTAACATCCCTGAGCAGTTTAGCTTCAACTCATGGAATGTGACCACCCATCAAATGTAACAGTGCTAGAACACAACACTATCTTGTACTACTCGGCATATGAACATAAACAAGCATGCCATTACTAATTCCAATACAGGGATTATGGAACCAGAAAGTATGTCTAGCTGCAATTTTATATCTGCTTGTTGGATAAATTTATTTATTCAAAACCACTTATCTAGCCATTGAACAATTTTACATTTCCACCAAAAGTGTAGTAGAGTTTCCGTTTGATCACATCCCTACCAACATTGATTATTATTTTTTTTCTAAAAGGGGTGAGGTAGAATCTTAATGTCTCAAATTGCATTTATTTTATGGAAAGAGATGTTGAACATTTCTTCATGTATCTACTGGCCATTTTTACTTCTTCTTCTTCGGACAAGTCTCTGAGTCTTTAGATCATTTATTAATTGGGTTATTGTTTCATTGAGAGTTTATTTGTGGGGTGATTAATTTTTTGATGATGGGGATGGGAGGGGAAAACTAGGAAAGAGCGAGGGAAGGGGTGACATTATTCAAAAAGAAATATACTCTTATCTGACTTAAGTAACCATAGCCCCTGTTCTATATCACCAATATCAATACATATTTTTAAAAGCTACTTCCATCATATTTGCTGTGAGCTAGGCACTCTATGCCATTTTACATATATTGACTCATTGAGTCCTCATCAGAATCCTAGGAAGTAGGTTCTGCCACTGCCCTCCTTTTGTAGATAAGGAAACTGAGAGAGCAGGTAAGTAGACATTGGGGTTTGGCCAATCTCCAGAGACTGCTGTACATGACACCGGTCCTGTATGCCCTCTACAGGCCCAACAGAAGAACAAATGAGAATTTGATTCATTGTGCTTTTTACAATAGTTAGATGTTGTCATGTCTTTCAAAATTCCAACTGTACAAATTAACTCACAATTTCTTAAAAGTCTGGTGGTGAGGGTGGTGGTGGTGGTGGTGAACTCTGCATAGAATGCTGCCTAATTTGTCTTTTTTTTTTCAAAGTTTGTCATCTATCTCCCAAACTTCAGTAGATCCCATAATTTATTTAGTATATTTTAATTAGTGATCTTGCTTCAGTGATATGAGAATATCCCATAAATACCCATGGCTTTTCTGAATGCTGGCACTGACAAATAGTTGTTTGTCAGTCATCCAGCCAGGCTTGACTTTGATTGGCTCATGTAAATCAGCAAGTTGGCAGTCCACGTCTCTCAATTTTCACAGATGATTAATTCTAAAATATTTAGTGTCAAGAAAACAACAAAGCAAGTTTTCCTTTTCCTTATTTCCTATATGATAATGTAACACATTCATATGCATTGAAAGCTTAACCTTTAACTTGTGATTTCCGTTCTCTCCATTTGCCATCCTAGCGCTTACCTCCAGACACTGATATGTCCAGAGAGATATTGAAGCAACTGTCAACATCCTCAAAAATTGTGAGGCCTTAAATCCAAAAGACCTTGATCTTAGACTATTAATGCCTGTGTAATGGGTTTGAAACAGAAGAAAGACAATTAAGTAAATAAATAAACCTCATAGACACCATGAAGCATTATTTTGTTCCCTAAGAGTATATTCAGAAGCTGCACAGAAAATATTGATCTGTGTTGGATCCATTTGTCTCTTCTGGGCATTTCATGTACATAGAATCATATGATTATATGATTTCTTAGTCGCTTGTGACTGACACTTTTAAGGTTCATTCATACCGAATCAAGATTCATTCCTTTTAAATCATGTACGAGAAGCTCATTCATTTTTATTTCTCAATAATGTTCCAATGCACACATACATCACACTTTGATTACCTTTTCATAGGTTGGTATTCACTTGAATCATAGCTACTTTTTATATGCATATGTCTTTATTTCCAGGTATATGTATGTATATATATATATATATATACAGAGAGAGAGAGAGAGAGAGAGAGAGAGAGAGAGAGAGAGAGAGAGAGAGACATGGATATTTCAGTCACATAAAAACTATGCTTTATCTTTTGAGAAACTGTCAAGGTGTTTTTCTACTAACAATATCTGAGTTACAATATTTCTACATTTGTGTCAAAACTTGTGATAGTGTTAATGGCTTTTTAAAATTGCTTTTACAATATTGTGGGAGTTATAAGCTTTAAAACATCTTGTGAAAGTTTCTCAACTAATCCTGATTTTATGCAATGTCATCAAGTCTATAGGGAAGTTAAAGATGCTGGTATATCTGGATATGTCCAAAAACAGAATAGAGACAGTTGACATGGACATTTCGGGATGTGAAGCCCTGGAGGACCTCTTACTGTCATCCAATATGTTACAGCAATTGCCTGACTCCATAGGTGAGGATAAAATATTTTGCCTTGGATGATTATGTCAGATCTAAGAATCTCTTTGGTAGCATATCTTCCTTATAGATGCATGCATAAACCACTAGCCTGGGATTAATGAATTAAATTTGCTATACACAACTATTTAAAAGAGCTTAATTTGTTATATTTTATGTCATTCCTGTTAAAATGCTCCCACAAAATTAATTTAAATTTGTAAAAATATAGGTTGTATAGACTTATTGTATAGAGTATATTTGCTAGATTTTGAGTAATTTGATGAGTACCACCATAAGCTGACAGTAGCTTCTATCTATATTTAATGTCATTGTAATATTGCTATGAGGTAGAAATAACATTAAATAGCTGGGAGTTTGGCCTAGTGGTAGAGTGCTTGCCTTCATGCCCAAAGACCCGGGTTCGTCGGTACCACATACATAGAAAAAATCAGGAAGTGGTGCTGAGGCTCAAATGGCAGAGCTCTAGCCTTGATAAAGTCCAAGGACAGTGCTCAGGCCCTGAGCTGAAGCCCAGGACGGGCAAAAAAAAAAAAAAGAACAGAAATAACATTAAATAATGAAATATAAGGGGCTGGGAGTTTGGCCTAGTGGTTAAAGTGCTTGCCTAGCATGCACAAAGACCCGGGTTCGATTCTTTGGTACCACATACATACAAAAAAAAAAAAGCCGGAAGTGGTACTGAGGCTCAGGTGGTAGAGCTCTAGCCTTGAGAAAGTCCGAGGACAGTGCTCAGGCCCTGAGCCAAAGCCCAGGACTGACCAAAAAAAAAAAATAATGAAATATAAAATGTCTTCATAGTTTGGAAATTTTAAAAGGGACATATTGAAAGTAGAGTTGTATCACAAGAGGTAAATAAAGTGCCATCCTTGAGTGAACAAAAGAGTGTCAGGCCCTAAATTCAAACCCTTCCTCTGGCAAATAAAAATGCAACATACTGTTTTTTATTATGCTGATAAAAAGTTTAAAGTCAGACAGTTTGTAAAGATATACTGTGAACACTCTATTTTGTTTTGGGCCAATTGTGGGGCTTGAACTCAGGGCCTGAGCACTGTCACTGAGCCTCTTTGTGCTCTACTATTTGAGCCACAGAACCACTTCTGGTTTTTGACTTGTTAACTGGAGATAAGAGTCTCACAGAGACTTTTCTTCCCAGGCCAGCTTCAAACTGCAGTCCTCAGATCTCATCCTCCTGAGTAGCTAGTATTACAGGTGTGTGCCACTAAAGGCTAGTTTCTAAGCATTTTTATTTATAAATTTTTATGTGAAAAAAGTGAAATTGGATAAAATTTTTGCATTACTATTATTGTTTATGAGAGTACTTAGCTAGAAGAATTCTATCAAAATATTTAATTTTTAAATATAGACTTTAACCTCTAGAATATACAAGTTATGTTCTGAAGCTTAAGTGTTTCTAAAAATGATGTTATTCAGTACTTATTCAGTATTTCCATTTAACCATTCTTTCCCACTGATAGAGAATTAGTTTTAGCATCATAATAATCTGCCAATATGTGTTTTCTTTTTTATTCCTAGACATGCTGACTTTTTTAATGTACTTAATGACATATTTCTTGTCAGTTGTGAAGCTTGAACACATTGTCTGGGATCTATTTCTGAGCCTCTTTGTTCTCAAGGCTAGCACTCTACCAATTGAGCAACGGTGCCACTTCAGTTTTTGTTGTTGTTGTTGTTGTTGTTTTAAGTGATTATTTGGAGATAAGAGTCTTATAGGGACTTATCTGCAGGACTCATTTCCAATTGTGATCCTCAGATCTCAACTTCCCAAGAGTAGCTATGAATACAAGCATAAGCCACTGGTGCCTGACATTGTCTCTGAAATTTTTAATTCAGTTAAATCTGTGGTAAACTCTTTGATGCATTTATTAATTGTTCTAGATGAGGGTGGTGAACAGAAAAGTATAGGAAATCCTACGTGTACTGGAATAGATAGGAAAATATATTAATTTAAAATGAGCATTAGTAAATATGATAGAATACAAACATATCCAACTCAGCTGCCCTCCATACCACTTCAAATACATAGACTTAACTACATATACTCAATTTTTTATCTTATTTTCTCAGTATTAAGATCTGTGCCTGGCATATGGTACATCCTCATTGAATGTTGAGTCAGGAGAATAATTTATCTATACTTAAGATGAACAACCACCTGAACTATATCATATAGACTGGAAATATAGTGATGATCTGCAGAATATATAGGACACCAGAATATCTGTACGAAATGTAAAATTAAATAGGTATGCTACATTTTAAAATATATTGACTTAGATGGAAATCTAATTTATAATTTCTAAACCAAGTGATAATAGAGAAGAAAGCTAAAATTTTAAACACACCAAAATGAACCTATAATCAGTAGAAATCTTGGGCTCTCCTAGCAGAGATTTACAATAGAACAAAATCTAGAGACATTAGGCCAAATAGTACGACACTAAATGTAAGGATCTCCAGGATAAGGAAACAAAAGCCATATAATGAGTGACTATTGCCCTTAATGTACTATGTTATCGCTCATCTCTTTTGCCATCCCTTGGTTATCTCATATTGTTGCAATTTTTCACCTTGTTATCTGATATATTTTATATGTGCTTAATTGGTTATTTGAAATTGGATAGGGAAGGGGGAAATCAAGATAAGAGGTTGGAAGGGCGGGAGGGAAATGGGGACCAGGTCATGAGAAAGGGTATCAATGTTTGTGAAGTTATGCACCTTCTATCTGGTGAATATAATGTTACCCTTCTATTAATCACAATAAAAAATTAATAAAAAAGTAATTTCAATTTTTGTCATAAATTGTAATAAATTTAAAAAATTATTTTAACTTGCTTTATTTTTAAAAATGACTATTTTTAAGTAGACATATCTAAAATTAAAAAACATGTTTTACTTTTTTCCATATATTTGTATTGTAATTAATATAAGGGTTACATTATATTCACCAGATAGAGGGTACATTACTTCACATACATTGAGACCCTTTCTCATGTCTTGGTCCCCATTTCCCACCCCGCACCCCGCCCCATCTTATTTTCACCCCTTCCTTATTTGATTTCAAATAGAACAAAACCTAGATACATAAGGCCATATAGTATGAAGGTAAATGAAAGGACCTCCAGGATATTGAAACAAAAGCCATATAATAAGTGATTGTTGTCCTTAATGTACTATGTTATCTCTCATCTCCTTTGCTATCCCTTGGTTATCTCATATTGTTACAGTATTTCACCTGGTTATCTGCTATATAGTATATATGCGTCTTTGGTTATTTGAAATCAGACAGGTTTTACTTTTTAAAGGTGATAGAAAATGTAGAATGTTAACATGATGCAATTGTTTGTCTAAAGTATCCTCCTGAAAGAAAGCAGATTGGGAAATTAGATAGTAGGAAGGCAGGATGCATCAGTAATACAGAAAATTGGCTGGCATAACACAGGTGAGGACAGGCAAATAGCAGATCTGGGTGGTTCTTTTCTAGAGAAAGTAACTCTGATGTTCTAGCTTGTTACTCAAGTACCTGAGACCTTATTGAAATTTCAGGTTAAATTGCATTGGTATAACTATAGCACTATGACAGTACCTGATTATAGAGATAAGCTGATTTTTCTCAGAGAATTCCTTTCTTAACCTAGAAACATATCTCGAGAAGACACTTAGATAAGAGCTTAGTTCTGGCTCCAGAATAATGTATTGATTCTAATTGGATAGGAAATTGCATCTTGTCTTTCATATTTGAGCAAGGATTTTCTTTTGAGCCATCACTATTTGAAAGAATAAGAGAGATGAATTTCATAGTTTTAACACAATGAAATAACAAGAAACTAAAATATTTACTTCCATTCTGCCTATTTGGGTACCACTGCAGCTGTGGAATAGTTGAATGGACTGACAGACTCAACAAGCCTCTATTACTTCTGCCTTCCGTTATGCTGGCTCTTAGAAAATGAAAGGCCCTCTTTCCTCTACTAGAGAGTTATCTAATGAATCATGGAGAGTATATTTCACCACTTCTCAAAATAATTTATCACAGTCATTTGTGATTAACAGCACAAGCATTGTAGTGAGGCTATCTTAGTTCAGACTGTGTTTTCTTTCAACCTTACTAGTTGTGTGAGCTCAAACATATTACATAATTTCTCTGTGTCTCATATCCCCAGCTCTTAAATGAAATTTATAGTAATACTGCTACATGGTTTGCTGGAGGAACTAGTTAATTAATATGAGTACTTAGAAAAGTCTGTGACAGGGGCCGGGAGTTTGGCCTAGTGGTAGAGTGCTTGCCTAGCATGCACAAAGACCCGGGTTCAATTCCTCGGTACCACATACATAGAAAAAAAGCCAGAAGTGGTGTTGAGGCTCAAGTGGTAGAGTTCTAACCTTGAGAAAGTCCAAGGACAGTGCTCAGGCCCTGAGCTCAAGCCCATGACTGGCAAAAAAAAGAAAGAAAAGTCTGTGACATGGTCAGTATTAGCTATCATTACATGATTTTTAATATGTAGATATTGAACAGCTACTTGCTTCAGTGTTGTATTACATGAGTGGAAATGCTTTGTAATTATTAACTACTTTTAAAATAATAATAGTAGCCAAGCACAGTTGGCTCACACCTATAATTGTGCATTGAGAAAAGGTAACAAAGAGAAAGGAATAAGACAAAATGCCTTTGAGTAATACAGAGCAGAAAATTTCAATATAATTTTAGAGAATAAGATCATTACATCAGCATATCAAAAGTTCATAAAAAAAACTTCAGAATGAATGTTACATCATTTTACTTGACTCTTCTCAAAAGATATATAACTATGGAACTTATATTCTCAGGATCCGTTTTCTGAAGTACACAGTACTCTAGAGCATATATTTGTAGCTCTAATAAAATTCAAAACCAAACTAATCTTAATGGTTTGCCTTTGGATTTTTCAGCCATTGTGATTTTACAAGCTGTGTTCAGCTGGGTAAGGAAGCTGATTATTCCAAACAAACTGTTCTTCCATTACCTTGTGACTATTACTCATTAAGACCCTAAGACCCTAAACAGAGCAAGCCATGAAGATATGGGGCATAAATTAGAAAGTGAATGATAAATAGTCGTAGCATTAACTCATGGCTGGTTCTACTCAATATGTTTAAGAAATGAAAGTTTTTATGCTTAATGCTTTTCCAAGCCAATAATTTATGGTATCAAAAAGAATGTGAAGTCATATGTTTTAGCTCTCTCCATCCATATTTACAAGCACCTCATTATATTACCCTAGTGTTCATTTTCTTTGCTCTTGGCCTTAGTTTAGGTTTGTTTATAAGATATATGATAACAAAAAGTTTAGTTATTGGTGTGTAGGACTTAATTCAATATTAAATCATAATTAGTTTGAGCATCTCAACTGATCCATTTTATTAAAAGAACAGAAAATGGAAAAGTAACAGTATATATGTTGACACGAGTATATGTGAACTCCTTGGTTTTATTTTTTTTGCCTGCATTTGGTGTTCTTGAACTATCATAAATATAAGTTAATTTTTGAAACTAGAATACACAAGATTACAAGATCAATATACATGTTTATATAAGCACAATGTGGCCAATTATTATGCCAACCGTTCATCACAAATGATGCTTTTTCTATGGCATTTCTTGTCATATTCTTCTATGACATATTCACAAAACGTTTTCTTGTGTTTTAGGACTGTTGAAAAAACTCACTACTCTAAAAGTCGATGACAATCAACTTACAATGCTACCCAATACAATTGGAAAGTAAGTGCCAATGTTTCTTACAGTCACCCAGTCTACAGCCATAAAGGAAAAAAAAAGTATCTTCAAAATATTTTTACTAGTTGTTCATATGACAGCTTATTTAGGCAATATTTAATTATCTGTAATTGTATCAATATGACTTAATTCTCTCTGAATATCATATCAGCACTGACCTATATATAATGAGAAATAACATTAAACCTTTCATAAGCAAAGCAATTATCAAACCTTCAGTTTAATGTAGATAGTATTTTTGTTTTTGTGGGTCATGGGGCTTGAACTCTGGGCCTGGGAGCTGTCTCTCAGCTCTTCTGAGTCACAGCCCCACTTCTCATTTTTTAGTGATTAACTGGAGATGAGTCACAAGTTCTTTAGTGTCCAAGCTGGCACTGAAGATCTCAGCCTCTTTAGTAGCTAGGATTACCGGCATGAGCCACCTCCCCAGCTAGTAGATATTATTTTATGATAGTGTTGATGTGATATTTTTGACTAAGTGGCAGCTCCAAGTTTGAATGCTTCTTTTAATATCTAGTAGGTTTTTTAAAGATCTATAGTATGTGTATATTTTCATTATACTGCTAATCATCTTTATATGTGTAGAAATTTAATGTATTTTTTGAAGACAAAGACAAAAAGTATCTGCTCAGCTAGTACAATTCAAAACTTTTTGACAAAAAAAGTTTACCTTGTAAGGATGAAATATTCTCATTTATTTGACAATAATTTATTTCTAATTTTATATTGCTATGAATAATTGGCTCACAATTCTTTAAGAAATATGTGTTCTTCTCGGTGTCTTGCTGAAATGCTTTCATTTACTTTTAGTATGAAATGAGAAGTCAATATAATCTACCTTTACCCCATCTCAGCGTGAAGAATGATATAACTCCTTTCATAGGTTTAGGTGTCCTCAGAACAAAAAGCTTCACTTTTTAGCAGCCGATAGAGTACAGTTCTTCACTTCTTTGCTCAGACAAGTCTGACATTGGTAGAAAGCCCGGAACCACCCACCACTATCAAGATGCTGAAGTATTCTCACCTGTCCTTGCCACCTCTGTCACCTGCCAAGCGACAAGCAACCATTCCAGAAAGCTTCACTTTGAACCAATGAGACATCCCAGTAAAATTGCAATTCAAATGTCCTGAATTCTTCGGAGAGCATTAAAGTCTCAATCACTTCTTACAGTTCAATATCCACACCTTGAAATATGGTTCTGCCTTCAGTTGCTTCCATTTTCACAATATGGAGAGAACTGTGCTTTCTTTGAGAATGTACAAAAATAAATGTGTATATCAAGCTGATACCTTTGAACAATTCTTCATGACTATATTCTTTTTTCTTTCTTTCTTTCTTTGGCAGTAGTTTTCGGGCTTGAACCCAAAACCTAGGTTTTGAACCAAAACCTCTGAGCTTTGGTGTTCAGGGACTAGCACTTTACCATTTGAGCTGCAGCTCCATTTCCAGCTTTTTGGTGACTAGAGATAAGAGTCTCATGGACATTTCTACCCAAGTTGTCTTCAAAATTAATCAGTTCTCAGCCTTCTGAGTAGGTAGGATTACAAGTGGGAGCCGCCAGTGTCTGTCTCCAACTATAGTCTTAAACCATAATTTTTCTACTTAAGGGAAACCAAATCCAACTTCACTTACCCCTATTAAGACCATAACTGGCTTTTTTCTATTTATGTTCATATTTCTTAAATAACTTATTACCTAGTTCTCTGAAGACAAAATGAAGAGATTTAAAACCCTAAACTTAAGCAAAGGACACTTGTTTGGTTGTTGTTGTTCTATAATGAGAAGTAGACCCCTGACTTTGGTCATTCTGAGAACAAGCTTTTTCGGATTAGATCGATAACTTTCATCTAGAATTTGAGCTCTTGATGACTTCAAGGTGGCAAAGTCAGCCTTGCTTTCTTTTCTTTTAATTGTAGTCCAGAAAATGTATAGAGGGGTTAGTTACATTCATCAGGTAGTACATTGATACCCCTTCTCATGTTTTTGTCCCTGTTCTCCTCCCCCCATCCCCTTCCAATCATCTTGCTTTCCCCCCTTCCCTTTCCTATTTCAATTAAACAAATAAGTGTATATACACACCAGGTAACAAAGTCAAATACAGTAACAATATTGGATTGAGCATAAGGGCAAAAAAAGAGAAGAGATAACATAATACATTAAGAAAAACAATCACACAAGATAAAGCTCTTGTTTACATATCATAGAGATCCTTTCATTTAGTTTCATCCTATATGACCTTATATACCTAGGTTCTGAGCTATTGTTATCGTCTGGTAGGAGAGTCCTAGGTGTGTACCAATTTTTACAAATGAGCCTATGCTCCTTTTGGGTCTGGCTTACTTCACTTAATGATTTTTTCCAAGTCTTTCCATTTCTTTACGAATGGGGCGATGTCATTCTTTCTGTTGGCAGCATAGAATTCCATTGTGGATAAGTACCACATCTTGTTGATCATCTACTGAGGGGCATCTGGGTTGGTTCCATCTTTGCTATGGTAAATAATGCTGCAATGAACATTGTTGTTAGTGGCTTTAGTATGTCCTTGTTTCTGGATGAGTGGGTAAATGCCAAGGAGTGGGATTGCTGGGTAATAAGGGAGCTCCTTTGAGGAATTGCCATATGCTTTCCAGAGTGGTTGAACAAAATTCAACCCTTTCAAGATTCTTATTCTAGCCTATGACTGACACTGTGGTCTGAGCTCCTGGCATTTATCTGTATGCGTTCCTGCCTCTGCCCTTCACCAGCTGCGCTGTGTGGCAGACTCTGTGTTAGAAATAGGAAGTTTTCTGCAATATGTTATTCCCAACGAAAACAAGGGGTGTGTGTTACAGCCCAGATTTACACAGCATTAGCCTTAGTTCTTGTATCACTACTACTATTTGGTCATGATCCTGGAGCCTGCCTGCTAATTAAATTACAAATGTGAGGAAAGTAAAATAATGGCTCTCCACAAACTTCACTACTGCAGTGTTCAAAAAGAACAGATGCAGGTTCCTCCTTTGTCCATCAACAGCTTTTAGTTGCTTGGACGAAGGATTTATATCAGAAATGGAACATTTATAAACATTTATAAATAAGTCTGCATGTTGAAAGCTACTCATTTTTTTCCATTAGATTTTTTCCATTAGATTTCCTTAGATTTACAAAACCAGAAGAAATAACTACATTGGGTGGAAATCTAAAGGAACTAAGCAGGACAGGTGCTTCAGTAAATGGTTCAGTGAAACTTAGTGGGGACTTATGGGTAGTGGGAGGAAATCTGTGCTTTGGCTAATTGTAACCAATATTGGGCTGTGTCAAAATGGAATTTCCAGAATGTCATTAAAGCACCTGTTATCTACACATCAGAATCCACTTCAAACACACAGGTTACTTAGGATTGACCAGAAGATGACCAGCATGAAAATATGGAAGTCTGAGTTACTGGAAGAAAGGTAGAAAAAGCCTGAGAAATGTCTTGGAAAATCACGCGCTATAAGGATGGAACTAATTTAAAACAAAACATCTGCTGGGCTCGGTGGCTCATGCCTGTAATCCCAGCTACTCAAGAGGCTGAGATCTAAGAATCATGGTTCAAAGCCAGCCCAGGCACTAAAGTCCTTGAGACTCTTATGTCCAATTAACCACTAGAAAAGCGGGAGTGGAGCTGTGACTCAAGGAGTAGGGTGGGAGCCTTGAGCTGAGGAGTTCAGGGACAGAGCCCAGGCCGGAAGTTCAAGCCACACGACTAACCAAAAAAAAAAAAATCTGAAGGTCCACAATCACAGGCCCCAGATTCCCGTGATGCTGTCCCAGTGCCGTTTTCTAGACCTTACTGGCACATTATGCTCTCTTCGGGAAATCCAAGAATCTCAGAGAGCTGTCCCCACGGCACCACCACTCACACCAGCTCTGGACTATCTTTGCACCCTAATAATGGTTTCAGAGTACAGCTGGATTGTGAGTCCTTGCCTGTATTCATCAGGTGTCTAACACTGTAACAAATATGTGTAGGAGATATAACTAAAAGGAAAGAAAGCCTTGTTTGCACTTACTGTTTTGGAGTTGGGCCATCCATGTTCACTTGGCTTCATGTGAATGGCCCTGTGATGAGTGAAGCAAAATACAATGTTGGGAATCCTGTGGTAGATCAAATGACTTCCTGGTAGCTGGGAAGAGAGACAGAAAAAGAGAAAGAGAGACAAATTGAGAGAGTGGGGAAGGAAAGTGGAGAAGGAGAGAAATATACTCTGTACACTCCAAGTGACACACTTCTTTTATCTACACCTCACCTACTAAAGTTTCCACCACCTCTCAATAGCTTATTAAGATATACAACTGTCAATAGATTCACCTAGTAACAAAGTTCGATCTCTCAAGACACAGGAATTCTCCAGAAGTCCCATTTCCTGAACACTACTGCTTTGGGAACCAGGACATCAATAAAAAAGCTTTGGAGAATACCTTTTATATACAAACCACTACATTCCATTCCTAGAGCACAAAGATGTAAGCTTTGTTGCTGCAGGGATTTTGTAGCATATAACCAAAATTAATAATGGTACAAAATTTTAAAACTGTATCATAAAATTATAGAACAGAATTTATGCTGGCCTGATGAAATTTATCATTCAGTAACTTCAAAGCTTCTTTCCTCAGGGCTTTCTTACTTACAGTTACATCTATATAAAGTATTCCTTCCCACCTCTTCATAGGTTTAATACTTCATGGTAGTCACTCCTCAACCCCTTGTGTTGAACTGCAATATGCATTCAGATTGTTTGGAAATCTTGTTTAAAAGTCAGGATCTAATGGGTCTGAGACCTGGGAGGGCAGGGGTGTAATTCTACATCTGTCACAGATATCACAATTATATGGATGCTTCAGGTTCACCAATAGTTAGCAGTGGTCTACTTCGAGACCTAAGTATCACCTCTGTATTGAGACCTTCCCTTAATGCCATTCTATGAATATCTCCACCTGCAACCACTTTGTTCCCTTCGTGTTACTTTTCGCAATTTTAAACTGCTTATTTCACAAGCCATCTTATTCTTTGATTCCCATCTTATTCTTTTATTCTATTTTGTAAACACATGGAACACATGCTAATTAAGATAGTTTTTAATCCTGGCTCCACAATTGTATAAGACTTGTGAAACTGATGAGTCTGGTTCATTTTGGTAAGCTACATTCTTG